>NC_047588.1:29310071-29412571 GCF_011004845.1 Esox lucius | reverse complement strand
TTTGAAAATAGTCAAATACACCAAACATAACATACTTAAAAACTTTGCTTTGCATTTTTGACTCAGGTTTGGCACATGCACACATACATGCACACACACATGCACAAACTTGCTGCAAGAGAAGATCCTACAGCCTCTGCATGTTTTCCAGGCTCTCTTCAAAGAAATAAAAGGATCTTTCTCCTTCAGAGAAATACTGGTGTGATAAACCAGTCAGAGAGGTAGAGGGAGGATTAGAGAGAAAGACAAAGAGAGAAGAACGGGGTAACTAGAAAGGGAAAAGGAAACTGATGAAAGAAAACATGAAAAGAAAATGCCCTCTATTACAATCATTTAGAGTTCAGCTAGAGGAGCTGGGAGGGCGGAATGAGGTGAACGAAAAGGGTAAAATCCAAGGTGAAAGGTGGGATGGAGGGATGGAATAACTCTAGATTTACTAAAGAAAGAAAAAGGAGTGGGGAAAACAGATACAAGGGGAGGTTAGGCGGTTGTACATACTGGTTTCACAATAAAGGGAGGGGAAAGCAGAGAGAGATACAGCTGTTTGATGGGATGGAGGAGGATGAAAGGAAAGAGGGATAAAATGTAGGAGTGTCCTCACCTGGCTCACAACAAACTGTTACTCGCAGCTTCATGCAGGGTAGAGAGCGGGTTTCTCCTGTAGGCAATGCTGGGGGTAGAGGAAGAGAGAAAGGGAGAGAGGAAAAGAGCGAGAGAGACAGACAGAGAGAAAATGAAAGACAAAGAGAGAGAGAAACCTGTGTCATGTTCCATGTATCTATGTTCATGTAACTGCAAGAATTATAGTTGTTTGCTTATGTTAAAATAAAAATGATACAATAATACAAAGCATTTGGAAACATATACTTGTATAATATTTCTTAACACATTATTTCTTAAAACATATTACCATGATGGGTTGCATTCAGTAACTATAAAACTGGAGGAAACGTTTTACCATTTGGAAGGCCCAGACTGACAGCAAACACTGAGGGGGTCAAAGGTGACGCAATGCATTTTGTGAGTCAAGGTGTGTCCTGAAGTAATGTGGAGCTTGACTCTTTCTATTCACTCTTATCTCTTCAGTTGCTCCGTGAAAAGAATACATCTTTTGAGGCATTTTTGTTCGTCGGACCCCCCCAACGTGAGTAAAAAACAGGACTCATTGGTCTTTGTTCAAACAGACAATTTAATTGAACAAATCACTCAGGTAAAAAAAAGGTTATTTTTTTACTTAAGCTAAGGCTCTGTACGTTGGTTCTAAAGCTGCGTCCATCATATCATTCAATAATCAATTCACGGGATTAATTTCCGCATCCTACTTCCACTGATCGGTCCTAAACTAACACTACCGGCAGTCTGATCAATTTTTCTCCACGCATTCGAGACAAACAGTTGTTGGTCGATAAACTGACCTGCAGGACTGCGTATGAATCCTACCAGTGATCAGGCTGTGGAAATCTCCTGCCATCCATTTGAATGAACGAAACAGTCATCCAAAACATTATTCAACTGATCAAATCTCTATGCCACTCTTGTGTTTGATTGAAATGAATCTGTCTCTCAGGTCAATTGATAATAACAAACTGCATTATTGTACCCCTGTGTCCAGTTACCCGTCATAGACCTGTCTTCATAATGCTGCCTTGCAAACTGAATTCAGTAAAACATCGGTTGGCCAGAGCACTGAGCTGAAGGATCGCATCAGAAACCTGCCGGTGATGGTGTGGTAGAACTCTGATGCCAGCCGTTTGAATGAATGCTAGAACTCTGAAAGGGTAACTAAAAAAAGGAACCGAGGCTCAAGAGTCAGCAAAAGGTCTTTCAAAAAGAACGATGCTCCCAAAATAAACATTCGTCTGAAGTGGTGGCCATGCCAGAGAGGATCCGGGTGAGTATTCTCATCATCTCACTCCAATGGTAACCCATATTCAACAGGCCTGCTATTGAGACAGTGCTGTTCTGTCTAGCATGGCCATCTAGGGACCTCATTGGGTTGACTGATGCTGAGGCTGTGTGTGAGCTGGGAGTGTCGGACACAGACTCAAACAGCTAATTCCATTAGCAGCTCTAATACCATTCTAGTGTCCCCAGTCTCAAAAACCATTGTCGTGTCCCCAGTCTCAAACAATTGTGCTGGCCCTATGGCCTGGCCCTTTCACCCAGCCAGACGTTTGGACAAACTACGCGGTTATCTTTGATGTGGACAATCCCCACACAGACAGCCAGGCCTACAGAGGCATGGCTTTATTGTTGTGTTCGCCAGTCCTGCACAGCCACAATGGCCCAGTGCTGTGTGTTTCTCTCATGCTCTAACAATGCTTCATTGTCCCTCGGACCAAACAGTAATTTATGTAAAGAGTCTTTCTTTTCCTCTGTTTCTCTCATCCATTCTTTTCCTCCCCTGTTTTCCCTCGCTTTTGTTGCTCCCCCTTTCTTTCTCCCTGTGGATTCCACTCATCCCCTCTTTCTGTACTGTCAGACTCTGTCCATCTCTTTCTCTTGGTCACTTCTCCGTGCTCCTCTTGCACTGGTTGTTCTCAGCCTATACTTCTCTCTCGCTCCTCTGTATCGATATCCATTTCTCTTCCTAGCTTGAAGGTGTCCCTCTGTCTGTTTCTTTGTTGTTGCCCATCTCCACTCCTGTTCTCTTTCTCTTGCTCTCTCTCTCTGTTCTTTCTTGTTCCCTCTCACTCTGCCTCTCTCTCCCTTTTGGCTGGACTGAGCAGAGAAGTTGCAAAACAACTTATCATTTGATTTAACAGAATACCCTTCCCTCCTTCTCTGCTCTGTGAGGGAGGGACAGTGGAAGAAAGAGAGAAAGTAGTGGGAAAAGAGAAAACCCAAGTTTAAAATGTTTACAGTAATATAAAGTACCGATTTTCTTTTGCACCGACAGATTCTATGCTTCCAGTAACTAAGATAGCTTTTGTTGTGCATTTCTAATTAACAGCCGTGTGCTGAAAAAAACTAAAACACTAAAGAGGCAAAAAATTAAGTGGGTAAATTGTTTCCATGCTCGATTTAAGGAATTGTTCATTATTAAATCGTCAATAGCCCTCCCATCATCCTCTTTAATGTCTCAAGTAGCTAACATAGGCAGAATGCAGGAACTAAGTCATATCTGCAATATTGTAATAATTGTCACATGCCAACATATCATTACAGCCATGCCATGGGTAAATTTGCTCTTATGTAGGTGTCAAATAATTATAGTGAAACCTCAAGCCAATCAGAAAAGCAAGGCAAACCAATTCAAACATATGTGAAAGTCAAAAAAATCCTTGTCCTGCTAATTTGTAAAATCCTTGTCCCACTCTTAGCATTCTCTCAACCAAATTCATGAGACAGTCACCTGGAATATCTTTCAATTGACAGGTGTGCCTTGTTAAAAGTTTATTTGTGAAAATGTTAAGAACTTTGAGTTTCTTTTAGTGCAGTCACAAAAACCATCAAGCTGTAAGATTAAACTAGATCTCATGAGGACCATCACAGGAAAGGAAGACCCAGAGTTACTGTGGATATAAAAAGTCTACACACCCCTGTTAAAATGCCAGGTTTTTGTGATGTAAAAGATTGAGACAAAGACAAATCATGTCAGAACTTTTTCCACTTTTAATGTGACCTATAATGTGAACAATTCAATTGAAAAACAAACTGAAATCTCAGAGGGGGAAAAATGAAAAAAAAAAAACAATAGCTTGGTTGCATAAGTGTGCACACCCTCTTATAACTGGGGATGTGGCTGTGTTCAGAATTAACCAATCACAAAAGCCATGGTCCGCAGAGAGCTTCCAAAGCATCAGAGGGATCTCATTGTTGAAAGATATCAGTCAGGAGAAGGGTACAAAATAATTTTCAAATCATTAGATATACCATGGAACACAGTGAAGAGAGTCATCATCAAGTGGAGAAAATATGGAACAACAGAGACATTACCAAGAACAGGACGTCCCTCCAAAATTGACGAAAAGATGAGAAATAAAATGGTCAGGGAGGCTTCCAAGAGGCCTACAGCAACATTAAAGGAACTGCAGGAATTTCTGGCAAGTACTGGCTGTGTGCTACATGTGACAACAATCTCCCGTATTCTTCATATGAATGGGCAATGGGGTAGGGTGGCAAGACGGAAGGCTTTTCTTACAAAGAAAAACATCCAAGCCCCCCAAAAGCATGTGGGGAATGTGTTATGGTCTGATGAAACCAAGGTTGAACTTTCTGGCCATAATTCCAAAAGGTATGTTTGGCGCAAAAACAACACTGCACATCACCACATCACATACTATAACGTAGCTACTGAAAGTTGTAGCCAGCTAAGTTTTTGTCTATCCTGGCCCAAAAACTATGCACAGATGCGTACTTTGAAAATCCACCAGAAATAGTCGCAATATAACTGGGAACTGTTTAATTTTAGGCTTACTACTGAAGCTACTGCAGCTACTGAAGGTTGTAGCCAGCGAAGTTTTTGTCTATGCTGAAACAAATCCTAACGCATTATTATCTTTGACTGTGAAGAGATTTGAATGCGGGACCTATTGGTTGCAGGTCCGCGTCTCTAACCACTACGCTATTTAAGAAAGGTAGTCAGTCAGTCACTCAGTAAGAGACATTCACTCTTCTTGGCTGGCTCCGCTTACGCAAATATAGGGTACCTACTTCAAGACTGTTGGAAAAGTATTCCATATGACTACTGTATGAAGCTGGTTGAGAGAATACTATGAGTGTGCAAAGTGTTCATGAAGTCAATGGGTGGCTACTTTTAAGAATCTAAAATAAATATTTAGTTTAATAGGCTTTTCTACATGATTCCATATGTGTTATTTCATAGTTTTTGATAGGTCTTCACTATCATTCTAGTACATGGAATCAATGAAAAATAATGATATACCCTTCAATGAGTAGGTGTGTCTAAACTTTTGACTGCTACTTTAAAAAAAAAATGTTAATCTAAACATGCCCAATAAATTTTCATGCCCCCCCGCAAAAAAAAATGTGCTAATCCTTATTTAAAAAACTGTTTCCATCAACATTGTTGCAGTAAAGGTTAGACAACAGAAACATCCACCCCTGTGAAACGAAGAAAACTCAGGGTCTTTTTTAAAACATGTACCCCCCCATCCTTCCTCCCTCCCCCTCTACTCACAGCTGTAGTAGTAGTGGTGCCCAGGCACGAATTCGAAGCCCAGAGAGAAGGGAGTGAAGCGCTGGATCTTCTCCGAGAAGCGGACAGGGCCGAAGGGGGCGTGGGGGACGTTGCACTCCCACCTCTTGATGGAAACGTCGGTCTTGACGCAGCCTCTGAACCCCTCTTCGGCCACCAGGTACAGGGCCAGGTTCTCCGGCTGTGGCTGGAGGGAAGCATCCTCACTGGGTGACAGGGAAGGGTAGTGGGGGCAGTAGATGTCCAAGTAGTCATTCAGATCCACCTGAACAGACAGATCACCTTCTATCAACCTGGAGAAGGGGGGGAGAAGGACAGAGGTAAACAGATTAAGCATCGACATTCCACAACACCGATTAAACAGGTTAAAATACTACACTGTCAGCCTCCGAGAAAGAGAGGGAGGAGAAATATAGATGGATCGTTGAAAGATCGTCTATATAACAGTGGGCCCGGAGAGAAGGGAGACGGATGGATCATCAATATTCCAAATGATTACAAGGTATGATAAAACAACCTAATGTACAGCCTTTATTAGCTGTTTTGTCATCTGATGCCGTGTAATGATTTAGATAGAAGCAGTGGCAGGATAAGCAACATAGGCAAAAAGAAAGAAAAGGAGCAAGCTAGAGATAAAGAGCGGTTACAACAATTCTTCTTATATGCTAATTAAGGAGAAGAGGGAGTTGGAAGAGTACAGAGTGAACTGGACTTTCTTACAAGCGCAAGCACAAACGCAGACACATACCAGCACACACATTAAAGTTTCCAGTCAAGGCTGGCTAGTTCTGGGCATAACAACATGGCCCCAGACTTTAGCAGTATCGTGCTGAAAGGCAGTGGTGGACTGAGGAAATACAGCAAATCTAATAGCTAACAGTCCTCCACTGAAACAGACTAGCCATGTGTCCACCGGTCTACAGTAGAAACACAGAGACGGATAGAGACCTCTGTGGTCGTGAGGTCCCCCTAACAACCAAAAACTCACAAAATGGGAAAAACCCACAACTGAGTCTCTGCATGATGAATAATGCTAAGGTTTTCTCAAAATAAAATGCAAAACACAGAGGAACCTAGAGAAAAACCTCCTTAGCCGGCTAGTCTCGGGGCTCTGTTCACAAACCCAAACCTGCCAGGACAGCAACACATAAGGACCCAACCAAATCATGAGAAAACTGAAAGAACTATATGACACTGAAAGAATTCAGAAAAAAAAACTATGGAAGACTACAGTACCTTGCACTAAAACAATCAAAAATTAAGAAAATGGAAAGAAAACAAGACAGAAGACATTATGAAGGAAAACTAGTGTGGGCAGAAACAGGGAGGAGTGCTGAGGATGGACAAAGTGAGAGGGTCAATGGAAAGAGAGAACTAAGTAAGTTAGAAGATGAAGGGAAGAAAAAAAGAAAATGTAAGAACAGAGGAGCTGAGTTTTAATTAGTGGCCCTGGAGAGTCTGGCTGTCGACGTGAAAGGAAAAGAGGAGAGACAGACGGACAGAAGGAAAGAGAAAGAAGAGAGAAAGAAAGAAAAGAGAGGAGAGTGAGGTGGACTTTAATTGGTTTCCCCTCCACACTGAGAACAGGAGAAAGGGATGAGGGGGCAAAGGGAAGAGAGAGACAAGGAGGAACAGGGAGACAGGATGCATGTCTTGGGTGGTGAGTTCAGGTCCGTCAGTGAGTCTTTATTGAGGAGCGACAGAGCGAGAGGCGGCGAGAGGGAGGGAAAGAGCCAGTGCCGGGAGTCAGTGAAGGGGGAAAAGGAGAGAATAGCATGTGGAGAAGAGGGGAGAGACGGGGTCTCAAGTTAAGTGGGTGGACAGAAAATAAGAGAGCACCAAACGACTGGACCAATCAAAAAAAAAAAAGAGAGAAGGGAAGAAACTAAATGAACAGGGAGCACTGACACAAAGCCAGGGAGTACGCCGGATTAACGGGAGTGTATCAGAGATGAAGAGGAGAGGGAGAGAAAGATGACAGGAATTGGTTGTGAGAAGTGTGTTTTAGGAAGGATTTACAGTTCCCATGCAATGCATCAGCAACTACCAGTGAAGTCAACTGACGAAAAGCCTATTCAGTGACCAGCAACCCTGGTTCTGGACAGCTGCATATTGAGGAGACTTTTGTTTCAACAGGGAGGGGAGACAGTTTGAGGGGCTGTAGACCATAGTACAGAGACAGCTCTTCATTATCGGTTTCCACACACAAGCTACGGAGAGTATTGGTGATCAATCTACAGGACGGAACCATCGATCTGGGCCCCTCAAACAGGATGGATAGACATACCTATTGAATATCATTACTTTCTGCATAAATGCATCCTCAAAATGTTTGGATCAGATAATGTCTCATGAGTTCTTTCTGTGTTTGATACCGGGGAAGGCACCTAATTAGGCATATCTCATTTCTAAATGTCCATCATCACTGTTTCAATGAAATCGTTTGATCTCAATCGGTTTCAGGAGAATAAGCTACACATTCAGATCATTAAGTATGCAGATCTCTGTGAGTGAATTAAAACTGATGATGTTGTACTACAGTATAGCCCGCCTGCATTTTGTTTCCATCAAAGCACATCATTTCTGTAGTGGTGTGTTCTGTTGGGTTTTAGCAGTATGAGACAAACTATTTGACCATCGAGATAACCTTCCTAAATCAGTTGGTGTTTCCAATGTGACAGGGATGATACGCTTTACAGTCATGTTAAATTTGTTTTAAGAAGAATACTTGTTGATCATTGTGAAGCCTGATCCACGCAATAAATAAATGTCAAAGCGAATTATTGGCGGACACCTGATGTTAATGAGTAACCCCTCACAATTATCAAACTAATCAAATACAGTACCTTTCAATCAAATTCAGTAGCTATACCTCAAATACATTACCTTTCAATCAAATACAGTAGTGTAAATCAAATACAGTAGCTATAAATCAAATACAGTAGTTATAAATCAAATACAGTACCTTTCAATCAAAGACAGTAGCTATAAATCAAATACAGTACATTTCAATCAAATACAGTAGCTATAAATCAAATACAGTACATTTCAATCAAATTCAGTAGCTATACCTCAAATACATTACCTTTCAATCAAATTCAGTAGCTATAAATCAAATACAATACCTTTCAATCAAATACAGTAGCTATAAATCAAATACAGTAGCTATAAATGAAATACAGTAGGTATAAATCTAATACAGTACCTTTCAAAGACAGTAGCTATAAATCAAATACAGTAGTTATAAATCAAATACAGTACCTTTCAATCAAAGACAGTAGCTATAAATCAAATACAGTACATTTCAATCAAATACAGTAGCTACAAATCAAATACAGTAGCTAGAAATCAAATACAGTACCTTTCAATCAAAGACAGTAGCTATAAATCAAATACAGTAGCTATAAATCAAAGACAGTCGCTATAAATCAAATACAGTACCTTTCAATCAAATACAGTAGCTATAAATCAAATACAGTACCTTTCAATCAAATACAGTAGCTATAAATCAAATACAGTACCTTTCAATCAAATACAGTAGCTATAAAAACTAAACAAAATATAGTTTGATTGGATAAGCACTCTCCCAGTGTCAATACATGTCAGAAACACCTTTGGCAGTGATTATAACAAGTGCGTGTTTTTGAGTGAATTGCTAAAAGCTAGATTGTGCAATATTTACCCATTATTATTTCCATAAGTCTTCAGGCTCCGTCAAGGTGTTATGGATTATAGCTAGACAGCAATTTTCATTTTCTTTTATTTGTTATATTTTCAGGCATTCATGCTTTCTTGAGAAAAACTAACGGAGATTAGTTTGAGCGAGGGTTTTTGCTATAAGATGACCCCAGGTCACTTGCCAAGGGTTTTAAAACAGATTTAATACCAAACTTGGTCACTCAGAAACATTTACTGTATTCTTGGTAAGCAACTCCAGTATAGACTTTGATTGTGTTGTTGGTTATAGTCCTGCTCATATTCTATAATGTCAAAGTGAAAACTAAAAATTCAATAACACCTTATAATGTAACAAGGTGAGAAAAGGTCCAGGGTATTTTGTTTTCACTCCATATTGTTTAATTTTGTATTATGTATACTTTGGGGTACAGGAACCTCTGCAGTGTGTGTATGTTTATGTGTTTATTCGCGTCAGCAGTATGTGTTTGTACCACCTGCAGTCCCTCTCCTTCTGTTTCTCTCTGCATGTCCATCACTCTGTCCCAGCACTGTCTACCTCCTCTCCTCCTCCCCATGTCCCCTGGGACTCGTCCTGTCCTGTAATCCATTCTTTCTGCCCCATCCTCAACTCAGATGAGTTTTTCTGGCAATTACAGAAAGGGTGTGCACCAAAGGTGTCCAACACTGTCAACCCTTTGCTCCCTCTCCCTCCCCCCCCTCCCACTCCCTCACTGTCACCCCCCCCCCCCCCCATCTCTGTCTCTCTCCCACAGCCCTTGGAAGATGAGCTACACCCTAATTATACCCAGAATGCTCTGCTCTGTGCCAGCTGCAATGAAGGAGAGCGGTGACGGCACACACAGGATCATGAAGTGCTGTAGGGTGTCAAAGAGTATAATGTCACAGCTGCCAATCAGAGAGGGAACAAAGTCAAAGAGGAAGAGAATCAAATATACACAGTGTAGAGGAACAGCACACCCTGACGCTGTGGCAGAGACAGGGCCAAGGGTCTGGGGAACGACAACATGACAATGTTGGATCGTTGTTGGAAGAGAGGAAGACGAAGAGAACGAAACCCTTCTCTTCATCTTTGAAGAGAGCCTCAGGTCCAGCTCTCTCACGGGAGTGTTCAGTCCTGCTGAGGTCAACATTCTGGCCTGTTAAAAACCATCCATTCTCACTGTGAAAGTTAACAATAACCCACATGGCGAGCACTGCGAAAGATTACAGCGATGTAAAATACAAAAAATTTACCACAAAACCACATAACGTAATGAAAGGAATATTGCACAAAATGGACAAATTCTGATAATGTGTGAGTGTGTATGTAAGGAATAAGGCGTGAGTGGGTGTGGTATATGGCCAATATACCATGCCTAAGAATCTATACCGCTAACCCCTGAGATGTCTTATTGTTCTTATAAACCAGTTACCTATGCAATTAGAGCAGCTGATGTGATGACATACCTATGGTATACGGTGCCATATACTACGGCTGTCAGCCAATCAGCATTAAGGATTCCAACCACCCAGTTTATAAAGATATGCATATGAGTACATGTGTGGTTTTAATGAAATGCAGGAGTTTAACTGTGGTGGCCAGGGACCTTTGATCCTTTATATAAGAGAATAATTAAACAAGCAACCATCTCTCAGCAGTATGCCTGGAATACAGAACACTACGCGCACCAACCATACTATCTACTATAAACTACATGACCTGCATACTTAATACTTTACTACTCCGCAAAACAAGGAGATAATATTATGCATGCAAAGCTTATTTATCTAATAAACCAAGAAGCAAAGAACTCTAGTGCAAAGGAGAACAATGTAGCTGTTGTAACTAGTACATTAAAGTACAGAAGGGGGCCCTCCCCCCTGTGGTCTAAAGATCAAATCCCAATCGCCCAGGGCACTGACGGGGACACTGCCCTGGTAAGGGTGTTGTTTTTAATGGCACGTTAAACGAATGTCCTTACTCTCTGTGATCACTTAGTGTCCCATGGCACATATCATAAGAGAAGAGACGTTAATCCTGGTGACATTGCAAATGTCCCATCTGGCAGTCATATCATCACAGCCACCCAATCATTCTCAGCTGACAATGAACTCATTCATCCCCTCTTCCAAAATGTACTATATATATATATATATATATATATATATATATGCCAAATGTGTACATATATATATATATATGCCAAATGTGTACACAGTCATTTCTGTATGTCACTAGGACAGGAAAACAGTGTACTGGTACATGAATCAGGTACACAAAGCTATCAGTGTGTGGGCATTTCCTGTGTAGAGGGAGGGATGATGTTGCACAATGATTTGCCACATTTCCATTGCGTAAAACAGCATAACAAGTAGTCATCGTTAGTGGAATTTGGTTATGATGTGTAGCAACATGACAGGCCACGGACAAGCAACACACACGGGCCGTGACTCTGAGTAAGGCCAGTGATCCAGGCTCAGATGTCTTCAGTCTCCAAATGGATAAGGGTCAGATGTAGGCAAGTAAAACTCGTCTGCTGTTACCGGCAACCTCCACCTCAAGTGCCTGAAAGCTCAACACCTCAAGTGGTCTATGAGAGAGGGATGGGAAGACAGAGACAGGCTGCCCTGCGGAGTGAGGGGGAAAGGAGGGATGAAGGGAAGGAGAGAAACAACAGAAGAAAACATTCTTTCCTTAAAGGGTTTCATCGCCCAAACAATCTCTCCCCAACAAGGGGGGGGGGGGGGGATAAGTAGAGAGAGAGGTGTCATGAAGCACCACGGCCAACAGAGAAATGTGTCCTGGTTGTGCTATACCTGTGTATGTCTGTGGTTCTATTCCCCACCCGTATGTGTCTGTGGTTCTATTCCCCACCCGTAGGTGTATGTGGTTCTATCCCCCACCCGTAGGTGTATGTGGTTCTATCCCCCACCCGTAGGTGTATGTGGTTCTATCCCCCACCCGTATGTGTCTCTGGTTATATCCCCCACCCGTAGGTGTCTGTGGTTCTATTCCTGACCAGTTTGTGTCTGTGGTTCTATTCTCGACCCGTATGTGTCTCTGGTTCTATCCCCCACCCGTAGGTGTCTGTGGTTCTATTCCTGACCCGTAGGTGTCTGTGGTTCTATTCCTGACCAGTTCGTGTCTGTGGTTATATTCTCGACCCGTATGTGTCTCTGGTTCTATCCCCCACCCGTAGGTGTCTGTGGTTCTATTCCTGACCCGTTTGTGTCTGTGGTTCTATTCCCCACCCGTATGTGTCTGTGAAACTATTCAACCCTGCTTCACATGATCGTGTCATGCTGTTACTGAACGTTCTTTCAACACTTCAGCCATGGCCCCTGTCTAAAAATACACAATAGTATCTTGGAAATATGTTGCCATTCTTAGAGCATGCAGATAGTAATAATGAAAAAAAATTGCCATCACTTTAAAGACGCTAGAAAATGAGTCAAGAATGCTAACACTAATAAGCAGAAACACCCTGTCAGGCTCCACTGCTTCATAGAATCTTTATAATATTGTGATGCACTTTGTTCCCCATGAAGTCTCTCCATCACTCCTTCATCAAGCATCAACTCGTTTGTTGTCTGCCTCGTTCCCTACATATGAGACAGGAAAACACATAAGCAGCTCAGACATGTTGTGTCTAACCCAGTGCTTTAGCTCCTCTCTGGTCCCTCCACACGCCCCAACACAGACTTAAACCCCCACCTCTCACCACCTGGGGCCTCCCACCACCCCCCCAGCTGGCCCCTATACCAGGCCCAAGTCCCTCCTCCTACTACTATTCTGTGACATCCACAGGGCCAACCCCTCCATGCTCTTCTATGGCTGGCTCTGGGCTCTACTTCCTATTGTTATCTTCTCCTTCCTGGTGTGTGTTGTACTTCCTACACTTCCTCTTGGGATAACAGGAAATGCATCTTGACCCCCTTCCTCTCCCTCTGACAGCTTTTCTTTCCTACAGTCTGTCTGTCCTGCTGTTTCCCCTTCAGCCTGTCTTCCTTCAGCCTGTCTATCTGTCCTTCTCCTCCAGCCTGTCTGTCTGTCCTTCTCTAGCCTGTTTGTCAATCCTCCTCCAGCCTGTCTGTCTGTCCTCCTCCAGCCTGTCTATCTTTCTGTCTTCCCCAAGACTGCCTGTCTGTCCTCCTCCAACCAGTCTGTCCTCCTCCAGCCTGTCTGTCTGTGGTCGCTGCTACTAAATATGGTCGTGGCGAGGAGGATTCCTAACCCTGGTTAGCTGTGTGTTTGCACGAGTATGACCTCAGTGTCTGTTACTTACAGCAGGCCTAACTCCCTCCTTCAGTCTAACTGGTGTGTGTGATGTGTGTGTTCAGCCTAAATGGTTTGTGTGTGTGTGTGTGTGTTCAGCCT
Source organism: Esox lucius (assembly GCF_011004845.1). Lineage (NCBI taxonomy): Eukaryota > Metazoa > Chordata > Actinopteri > Esociformes > Esocidae > Esox > Esox lucius. The sequence goes on along the minus strand of NC_047588.1, from coordinate 29,399,354 downwards.
TACTGAAGCGATTGGCTGCACCTCTTTCACTCAGCAGGACCTGTTAAATGACCTGCAGGTTGAGACTCTTCGGGACGGTTCTATGCCCCACATCTTTCAATGGACCAGTGGGTGGCTGAACAGGCGAACACAACTACACACACAACCACACGCTCACACACACGCATGCACACACACGGTCAGCAAGAGGCCTGGTCAGCTTTAGAAACAGCCCAGACCCTATTTTATGCCTGTTAGGGATAGACTCCTAGGTGTGCGTGTGTGAGACAGAGTTTTTGTATGTGTGTATTATGAGGAAGTCAGCATCAGCAGAAGGAGGACACAGGAGGACCTCACAGCTGTGGAGAATTGAGCCAATCGCCATGGATACAGGCCTCCAACCGAATGCGTCCAGTAGGACCACAGACCTAGCTTTGGGAATGGAGTTCATTCTTTAATACAGACTTCTTACAGCTCCACTTTGAATCTATTTCCAAAAAGTAATTCAAACACACACAGGACAAAATACACACACAGACACGCACACACAAACACACGCACACACACACACACACACAGGGTGGAACTGGAGGTATTATGGAGTGTGTTGTACTCGTTGTTCAAGGTAGGGGGTAAATAAGGTCAGCCATGCGGTTGCCTAGGAAACAACCAATCTGAAGCTGGGATTCAAGCCAAACCTCTGCCCCACCCATCCATCTCTCCATCCCTCTATCCATCCCTCCCTCCATCCAGGGAGCCTTCCTCCAAACCTCAGAGTAATGAGTGCTCTCCATGTCTCAGTTTCTGCTCTCTGCTGAGCTTTAAATAACAGTGTTGTTGTGATGGATACATCTACAGAATGGAATACACACGTACACACACAACGAGACGGACAGAGAGACCGAAAGAGACGGACACAGACAAGAAAGACAAGAGACAGATATTTGGATAGATAGTTAAACAAAAAGATAGACAGACAGAGTGAGACGGAGAAAAGAGTGTAAAAATACCTAACAGGATTTACTTACTTGCTGTCTGAAATTACGTCCCGCCCCCCCCAACACACACACACACACACACACACACACACACACACACACACACAGAGCACAGGCTCACTTCACACTGGTACAGCTTGGAAGCTGCAGGAACCAACCAAAGCCAAGTTGAGCTGCACGCTTCAATGCTCATAGTTGTCGCAGAACCCGACCACTGTGCTGCCGACCCAGTGTCCGTCAGATCACGGAGTACACCTTTAGCTCTTAACACAGACCTTCTGTTTGATGCCTGGAAGTATGCAGCTGTGCATGTCAGCGCAGATCCACAAGGCTAACTCTGAAAAGTTTGTTAAGGAGGACATTGCGGTAGAGACGACCATAAAACGACAAACACACACACACACACACACACACTTTAACATACAGAACACCCCAAGCACAGTTCAGCTTGCTGAAAAGGGCACTCACTAAGCAAATACTATCTACACCAATAAATCAGCTCTGGCTTTGAGAATCCATCATTTACTAACTGGGTCACTCTTCTGATATTTTACACTCTTTCCACTTCTTTCTTTTTTCTTTCCCACCCATGGTCTCTCTCTCGCTCTCTTTGTGACATGAAGGTCAGTCTGAGTGCTAACACTGCTCTGAGGCTGTTATACCTGGCCAGGTGTGCCCTCTCTCTCTCTCCCCCATCCTCATCCCTCTCTCTGACGCCTCTGTGGTTGTTAGTGAGGGAACAGAGGAGAGGATTTTGGGTTGTGAGACCTCGTTTAGTGCGTACAACACACACACACACACACACACACACGTTTAGACATGTCAAGACAACTAGTACCCTGCCCCAGCACGGCGGACATGCCTGAATAATTGAAGTGGAGAGAGGGATGGGAGGAGGGACTGAAGGTGGGAAGCAGTGAGAGTAAGACAGCCTTTTCCAGAGCCCATTTAAAAGTTCCACACTTCTTGTCTCACTTTCCTTCCCTCCGTCTTCAGTGGGTTTTATTTCCTCCCCCCATCAACATTTCCCCAACACTCTTGCCTAGCTCTTCCTCTCTGTCCACGTCTCCCCCCCTCTCTGTGTTTATCTAAGTACTTTCACGGTCACTGCCTAGGGATCCCAAGGGAGTCCGCTGTCCCTTCCCTGCCTCTATCCTTCAGAAAGCAGCCCCCCCCCCCTTCCCTGCTCTCACATACTAACCCACTCACCCTCAGTCACAGCCTGTCCACGCTCCTCTCTCTCCCTCCATCTTTCTCCATCACATTGGGTTCATATCTAGTGGATCTGCCCCCCCCCCACTTCTCCCCCAAGGCTGCCAGCTTTGTCCTGCTCTAGTCACGCACAGGACCCCAAAGCCCCCCGCCCATATGACACACAGAAACACACACACACACACACACATCCCTCGGCAGGGAAGTCGCCACTACTACACAATAGCGAATGCAATACTAATATCATAAAGGGTTGTGAATGTTTAAACCATGTCAGTCAAAGAACAAAGTTTACATGGTCGTATTTCCTTGCTTGATTCCATCTCAGGCTAAAGCAGAAGGTGGAGACTAATCTACTGTAATCCTAACATAACCCAATAATGTAGATATTATCAGACCAAGGCAGCGCTTACTGGAAGGTGAGCTTATGTCTTATGTTGATTTAAAGAAGGATATAATCCTACAATTCCTATCTAAAATGTGAGGTCAAAAGGTTTGCCTGCCAGCAATGACTCAGCTACTTGGTCATCTTGTTTCCACAAGGCAAGGTAGACCTTGCAAATGTCTTCATTCTGTTAATAACCGAACATACATTTTCCCAAAACAATAAAATGACGAAATATTTATTTCAAATCTTGCAATCCTAGTAAAAAGCATGTGAGAATGAGAGATAAGAGGTAGAAGATTGGAGTGTGTGTGTGTGTGTGTGTGTGTGGGGGGGGGGTTCAGAGTCCATCGAGGCCAACAATGCTCCAGCAGTAGACAAGGATTAACTGCTTAATGTGGGATTACAGATGACCAGCGACTACACTAAGAAATTAACCACAATTACCAGATTAATCACACCAGGAGGTGTTGTCTACATTGGTATTGTGTGTTGTGACCTACTTTGATACACATTATCCGTATAAAGCACATTTTACAACGTAATTACAATTGTTTATTACATGTGTTGTAAACCTACATATCACTCCAATTGCACACTTAAAATAATGGCCAACATTACTTGCACAGAGTTCCACAGCTTCCATAGTTTATCGCCTATTTAGACAGAGTGTGCACAATGCATCAATATGCATCCACCTGAATGAACATCCAACATGAGTTCTGCTGCTGGAAAGAAAGCTCTATGCAGAAGATGTGATTATTTCACCCCGGACAGAAAAACACAAACACTTTTCTGTTTGTTCTCATGTTACCAAACAATATCCTGCAGATTACCGTGGTCCAGTAACTGAATGGTTGGACAGAACAACCAGGACATGCTACAGATCTGAAGGAAGCTCACTAAATGTGTGTTGAAGAATGAGAACCGACAGTTTCTTCAAAAAACTGAAGGAAAACTAAATCGAGACAGAGATATAGAAAGAGAATTAATAGATAGATATAAAGAAAGATGGAATGGAACATTAAGAAGTAGGCAAAGGTATATTAGTTAAAAACATTCCCAACCTGTAATTCAAGTTTAGGTTTCAGTTGATATGTGAACAGGATATACAAGATATGGACCATTTTATGAAAAGCTTACAGGACAGCAACATCCTATCAAATCTCAGGATACCTGGGTATCGACACACACACCCTAGGGTGGTGCCCAACTCAGGATCATGAGGACCCCCAACAGCACACATTTTTGTTGTAGACTCAGACAAACGTACCTTATTCATCTCATTCAGGGCCTGATGATTTGATGACAGGTTGAATCATGTGTACTGTTGGGGGTACGACAGTTAGCAATCTGAGCCCTACCTCAACCTCCAGACTCTACACTGCCTCTTCCAACAGTGAGATTAGTGCTAGTAGTAATTAGTAGTACTAGTGGTAGTGTTAGTAGTAGTGCTAGTAGTAGTGTTAGTGGTAGTGTTTGTAGTAGTGTTTGTAGTATTGCTAATAGTAGTGCTAGTAGTAGTGTTTGTAGTATTGCTAATAGTAGTGCTATTAGTAGTGTTTGTAGTAGTGTTAGTAGTAGTGCTAGTAGTAGTGTTTGTAGTAGTGTTAGTAGTAGTGCTATTAGTAGTGTTGTTTAGGAGTGGTGAGTAGGAGTGGTGTTTGTTTCAGTAGTAGCAGTGTTTGAATAATGACGCAGCATTCCATTAATATTTTGTTCAAGAATTCCTTTATTGGCCACACACACACACACACAAACACACACAAACTGTACAGACTGTGTCAATATCTAAATGTGGTGCGAATCGCCTCTCTGACTTTTCCCAGAGGGTTCCTTCAGCAGCCATGGTGTTACTGGTGTGTGTGTGTGTGTGTGTGTGTGCTAGAGAGTGCCTGCGTGCGTATGTAGGTAACGTGTGTGTGCGAGCCTGTGCATGTGAATTTGTACGAGTGTGTGCGTGTAGCTACACTCCTTCCTGACAGTGATAATAATACCTGCTGACATCCTTTCTTCCCCCACTCCCTCTTTCCCCACCCCCACACCCCCCCCCCTGCATCCCTAGAGGGCTTGCCTTGCCGTTTGGGGAGTTGAAATCTGTTGACTCTTTCTCTGCCATCCTTCCTAACGCATTCTCCATCCCTCGCTTCCACTAGCACAGGTCTAATCTTTTTACCATCTCTTGGGGCTGATGTGTGTGTTCCCCATCTCTGAGGGGGGGTCGGTGTGTTGCCCATCTCTGAGGAGGGGGGGGGGGCGGGGGGGGGGGGGGTCGGGGGGGGGCTGTGATACGTTGACATCAATGCCAGAATACTGCGGCAGAGATATGATAGGTTTTCATTTTAGCAGATTGAACAATATAATCAAACAATATAAACAATACAACCTTAGAAAAGTACTAAATATCAGCTATTCATATGGTTTATCTCAAGGCCTTCTGTTCTGACCAGACCAGCGGATATAGTACATACTAAAAGTACATACTACACACACTTATTTTTATATAAAAGCTGAAATCAATTTAAATTATGTTAGATTCTTTTTTTCAACTTGATCAGTAAGATCTTGTATCTAACAACATTTAAGTAAGAAATATGATAATTCCTCTGAAACATAATAAAAGTATGCATAAGTATGTACAACCATTGTTGTTTTTACAGATGTTGAAGATACATAGGTTATTTGCAACTCAACTTCAGTTTAAGGGATTCTGATTAAACCTAAATAAAATGTGATTTGTGTAGGATTTCCTTGAAGGTTTCTTGGCCGCATGTTGCTTGTTGAAAGGTACAGATCAAAAGAGGAACATTCAATATAGAAGGCGTTACATATATCATGGAACAATGTTAAGACCACGATTAAGAACAGTCAAGATGACATCCCCAAGACATTCTACAGTAAAGACAAGGACATCTCTCAAAAATTGTTAAATCATCAGGGAAATGACCAAGAGGCCAACAACAACAACAACCTTAAAAGTGCTGAAAAGATATATGTCAGGAACTGGTCAAACCCTGCATATTAAAACCATTCTCCACACATCTGTAAGGTAAGGTGGCAAGACAAAAGCCATTTCTCACAAAAAAAGAATATCCAAGGCTGTATGTATTTCTTGCAAGAACACTTTTCAGTCTCTCACAACTATTTGGGAAATTGGCCTGATGAGACCATGATAGAATGCTTTGGCCTTCCAAAAGATATATCACCCAAAATACACAGTACCTACAGTACCTACAGTACCTACAGTACCTACATAATATGGGGCTGCTTCTCTTCTTCAGGGAAAGAGGCTTTGGGTCAGGATAGATGGGACTAAGAATAGCTGTAAATATTAAGATATTTTGAAGAATTTCATTTTTCTAAACAATAAAGATCTAAAGTACATAGCCAAAGTAACCATGAAATGGCTTGCAAAAGGCAATATCAAGGTCCTGGACTCGCCCTGTCAGAGCCTGGAGCTCAATCCTATAGAAAATCAGTAGAGTGACTGAAATTGACTCGTAATTTGACTGAAATTGAACTCTGCAAAGGACTGTGGGATACAAGTGAAATGTCCAGATATGCTACGTTGATAGAGACCTATTCAAACAAATGTATACTGTGATCTGTGGTAAAGGTGCTTCCAAGGCATTAGTTGTTGGGTCTGCACAATATTTTATTATTATCCTTCCAAGAAATTATCAATTTGTTTTTCACTTAAATACTGTTGGTTACAAGAGCTTACTAAAAGTGAAGAATGTCTGACATGATTTATCTTGATTTCAGCCTTTACATCAACAAAAGCAACATTTTCAATAAAGGTGTGTAGACTTTTATATCTACTGTATATTGATTGAACTTGAGCAGAAACAGTGAAAAACACACAAGATAAGGACGAAAACGCCTCTCACACACACACTCAGTCGCTCACACCCACACACACACACAGCCAAGCCAGACTAAGGACTCTTTACTGTAGACTTTGTAGATAATGTGTTAGAGGATCTTGACGCAAAAACCTTTATTACACCATAAACCAATGTGAAGTACGCCCTGGTCTGCGGACAGCTACACTCTACTTTCCAGAACACACCGCACTAGATGGACCTCCTACTAACTGATGTCTAAATAGTAAAACAGGAATAAACTCAAACAGAGACACAGACAGAAAAAGAGACAGTCCATCAGAGACAGACTGGTAGGCTACTAAAAAGCAGTGAGACGGGTAGGCTACTAAAAAGCAGTGAGATGGGTAGGCAGCGGAACAAAGATATTTTCTTTCATATTTTAAGTTTTTGTCCAAAGTTTTTTATATATCCATTTCAGGTTATCCCAGAAAGTATAATATGATGTGGGGCACTAGAAAGGTATGGGGATAGAAATGTGTTTATTTCTGTTCACTATTCTACAGCTGAGTCTGAAGTGATGTGCGTGAGTGCGTTTGCAATATTACTTACATGAAAGATTAATGAGTGTCAACGCAACATGAGCGTACTAGCGCAGTGGGTGTGTGCGCGTGCGCGTGCGCATCTCCTGTATATACCAATAGACTGTATGTGTGATGTCTACTGTATATACCAACAGACTGGAATACATGGTGATGAATATGACTGCAATTCATGAAGAAAAAAGGTCAGAACAAGGAAACATTAAATGGTACAACATCAAAAAGCAAAGAAATACCCTCCTCTTTTAAAAGATGTTCTACAACCTACTCCAAAACATCAGCATGCCTGTCCATGGCCAACATGTAAACAGTTGTCCTATTGATGCATGTTGGTGAACAGTCTGAATAAAATAAAGTAAACCAGATAACACTAACAAAAAACATGTATTGTTATATGACAGGGCATATAACAATTTGCACTAAACCGAAAAATTAAAAAAAAAAATATCCCAGCTGAAGAGATATTCCACAACTTTTCAATGAACCACGATTTTAAACCTATCAATAGAAGACACACACACACACAAATCTACAACCATCATGTGAAACACAGGATTTCTGTCAGATATGGTGTTGGCTACTGAGACTGTACTATTTTATGAAGCCGGTGTCTCTGTCTCCTACCTCTTCTTCGATCAATACTCATGCATGTTCTCTACAGCAGGGAATTCCCTGGCTGCTGCTTGGCAACACTTCTGAGGTGTGTGTGTGTGCGCCTGTCTAATAGTGAGACCATTTTAGATCGTGGTTAGGATTGGAGGTCAGGTTTAGGATTAGGGGTTTGGAATTAAACAATTGTTGGCGCACACATGTACAATGATACCAAATGTTGTATGTGTTGCAATAGAGGACGGGGGTTAAGCAGAGAGCATTGAGGATGTGTTAACCGTTTGACTTGTCAACACGCTACTACCAAAACACCAGATATGCAAGATATGTTCCAAAAGTCAATGACACTACGAAATAGAGTTGTACAAAACACATGCAAATGACAGATATTGTTGATGTTTAATGCAGTCGGAGACATCACGCAAAAGAGTGATCATGACATCATTCAAAACCCTTTGCGATTCGCCAGGAAATCGGCTGCATAAACGCATTGGGAAAAATACTGTTTGACCAGGGACCTCACAGCCTGCAGCATGCAGGTATCTGATCCACCACACAGAGCTGCTGAAGCTCGTTGAGCTGAGCTACCCGGCCAGCCCTGCTCTAGCCTCCCCTAACCCAGACGGTGCTAGGGGAAATGTGCTCTGCCTATTGGTTCACTTTGGTCAGGGCTGTGTGTGACACTACCCGGAATCCAACCAGGCTGCAGTGGCAACAGGGCAGCCATTTTGTGAGGCGCCGAGGCGGAGCGTCTACGCCGACAGACCCGCAAACCAAACGCCCTCCGCCTCAGGACACTAGGACGTTTACTCCACAGTCAATATTAGATATGGTCGCTAAATAAACTCTACGGTTGCCCAATAAACTCAGAAATAATGAACTCAAAATTCCCCACACAGAGAGCGTGTGAACGTCGGGTCTGGGGGCAGGTTTGTGTCCATATGTAGTCCAGTGATAATGCAAAAAAAACGGTGATAATATCTACAATTTAAATTGGTATTGATATTCCATAAATACCTTGACCAGGGGTATTCTAATCATTATAAACCCAGCACAGCAACTATCTGATACACACAGAGTACAAGGCCACGCATTCATTCTCCACCAAAAACTCATTTACAATAGTGTGTGTACTACATGTGTGTCCTGTATGTATGCCTATGTGCGGTCGTGACAATTTACAGTTCTGCAGCTTGTTTAAATAAGATTTTATTCAGGGGTTATACACCAGTATTCTATCAGTCTGACAATACTGTGGATTACCCCCCCCACACACACACACACACACACACACTTGTAAAATAATTTACAAGGTAGGGTAATGTATACAGAGTGCAGTCACAGAATAATACAACATTACACTTTCGATTCCTTTCAAAACCTGAGAACAATAAACCCAGCACAGTCTTTTCTCTTTTCTGACACACCTAAATGAAGTAAAAAGAAAACAATGACCCATTTAAATGATACTCTGTCATAGAACTGGGCAGCCTTCCCATGGCACAGGCTGACAGCAGAGATCTACTGGGGCTGGCCCTTCTAGTTAAGCCTTATAACTGCTTAGTGGGAGGAAAGTTCACATTTAAAAAGCCGTCCTCGCTTGTAAAAAATAAAATCTAAAACATACCTGTCTGTCACGCTTTAAAGAATGTTCCTTAAATTTGTAAAAATAAAACTAGAAAATAAACCTTTACGAAATCCCTGTTTTTAGGGAGTGTGCTGTTTTGTAAGTGGCAAAGTGAGACTTCCTGTGAACATGGCTAAGTGCTGGTCTTTGCACTAGCAGGTCGTAGTCTTGCTTCAGTGACAGGAAACACACACACACACACACACAGTTCCACTGAAATAAACTTTAGTGCAGCATAATGGCCAGCCTGCGTCAAATCACTGGAATCATTGCAGCACAATGTTTTGGATAGAAAGGCGAGGCTGGGCTAGAGGACACAAAAACAGGGTCTCTCTCTTTCTCACAACCACACTCACACAATAATGCTTTACAACAACAGTTTACTACAATAGACAAGACAATGAATGAGCATCATCAACAGGAGAGAGAGAGAGAGGCATGAAGGAGGAATGTTGTTATCAGGACAGGGAATAGAGTGGTAATTACCACACTGTGGTCTTGTTGATTAGTTCCCAGCTTCTCCATGTTAATCATTTACCAGGGGAGGGCTAAAATTAGGGCTGAGCTAGGCAACAGAGCAGAGAGACAAACACACACACACACACACACACACACACACACACACAGGAATGAGAGAGAGTGTGTGAGTCAATCAGTGAATGAGTCACATAGGAGAGAGAGAGAGAAACAAGTACAGGTGCAACCATAACTCCCCTGACTAGTCCCAATTACAGACAGCATCAGCTGTCAATTCAGTGTGTGTTTAGTACGTGCCTGAACACAGGTTGACATGATGCACGTTACTCACTGGAGATGTAATGAAGGACTTCTCAGTGAAGATGCAGAAATGCCATTGTTAACTAATCTTTCCCACATCAAGACAGACCCTCAGCGCCACGCGGAACGTGTGAAGCACCAAAAACATTGACGTAAATGAACAATATATCCCTCCCCGTGTATTGTCCCAGTCACTAATATGTTGACTACTTGCACATTTTTACAGAACTCCTATTCCATAAAAAAAAGCTACCAAACAAAACTTGTTTTATCTACGCACTTCTCTACATTTAGATGTACTACCTCGTCATTAGGTGTGAAATGCAACTGGCAAAGAATGTGGCAGAACGAGTAGAGCCTTATATTTACAGACATGGTGCATCTCTTCAGAGATACTAGCGGGTAGACCAACCCCCAGGAGATGTGTCCAGAGAACTAGCCTCAGCCTGCTACACAGGGTAACACCTTGAGCTATAGGCGGGCTGACGCACCAAGAGCATATCCATTGCTTCATGACTCTGCTGTTCAACAGTGAAGCCAAATACCAATATATACACCCCTCCTGCAGAAAATCCTTGATTTTAACTTTCATTTACTAATGCAATTAATCTTATTACAGAATAATTGAAATGTTACGCTTAAAATTATGTTTATAATTTTGTGAATGTAAACGGTTTTATGAATATACACATCTATGTATTTTATTAATGTATAAATTAAAATGTACGGTAAAGCTGTGGTACGCTACAGCCGTCATGCTGCGGTCCATTCTTCCAGCTACCTACAAGATGGCCGACTTTATGAACCTTTGTTCACACATCACTGCTTTTACTTCATTAAAACCATAAATCCTTATTTCTATGGTAAACTGTGACAAGGCAAGGTCCTAAATCATCGATATTAACGGTGTCCTGCCGTGTATTGTGACCGTAGAATCCTGGGCTGCGTTCAGCACATAGAGACGCGATACAACATTCAATTCAACAGAAACAACGCGGTACTGAACGATCAGTTCAAAACAGGAATGGTTTGGGCTGTGGTTTCAAAATGCACTGCTGCCTTTAAAATGTGTCACCCGCTGCGTCGAGCCACACGTCGAACACAGCGTACACGCCTAAAAGTACCTGCTCAACAATGTTTTGGAGGAAATGCCCTTCAGTAAAAAAATCCTTCTATGCAGAAAACGCTCAAGAAAACAGAAGGCAGCTCTGGTGTGAATATTAAACATCCGCCTCCCCGTCCTTTCAACTATCCCCTAACTGCAGTTGGACTCAGCAAACGGTCACTGATTTGGGGACATTTTTGTAGTAACAGTTATAGCAAGGGGTTTGAAATGGATAACCTGACCCTGGGTCTACTGTTAGGAGAACACACCTCCGTGCTGCAGTGTGTTGTATTGCGGAGGAGGCAAGAGGCAGTGGTCGCATGGTCGGGTTTATGGGCCTCAGGATGGCCTATAGCTCCTCAACGGCAGCTCGGGGAAAATGTCTGAATCTAAACTAATCACACAGCCCATATCCAGGTCCTGACAAAGAGAGAGGGGGAGGAAAGGGCAGAGGAAAGTGGGAAGGAAAGCAAGCCACACACACACACACACACACACGACCCCTGGGGAACCTGTCTAGGGTGCAGAATCACGGACACTACTGATGGGTTTCTGATTAGGTGGTGGTGCAGCACAAAGTATTTCCCTGGCACAGAGTGACCCTCCCAGAATCCCCTGACAGAGAGGAGTGGGCTGGTGTTTCCAGGACATTTAGGCGGCTCACAGTTCCAGGGCCCTGGTCCAATGCTATAAAACACATCCTTCCTTCCTCCCTTCCTTAAGGAAATAACAGGGTTTGATTAATGAAGCTGTTGGATGGGAACCTTTATCTGCCTATTATAACAAGGTTCAGTTAGATTCAGTCAGAAATTTCAGTGATTGATGATCCCAGTCCAATATGTTGGTCAGGCCCCCTGGCGCTCCACTCAGGCCAGATAGTCAAGATGCTGTGGGAAACCTGGATATGCTGTAGCTTCCAAGGCTCTTAGCTCCTGTCTTCAATTAACTGCTTGGTAACACCTGGACCTGCAGGTGAGCCTCTCTCTGCCTGACTAATGACCTCAATCCATTACAGATACACAAACACTTATACACACATGCATGAGAGAACACACACACACTTCAACACCTACACATCATCCTCTCATCAGCAACTAGACACTTAAACACAGAGCTGGTTTGGAGTGAAACACACCATGTGTATTAGCATGGACCCTAATCACCAACCCAACCTGGCTGGAGATGAAAGCAGGGGTTCCTCTAACAGAGGTGACACCAATCCAGTGATGTCTGAAAAGCTATTACTGCCTTACTGAGGGAAGATTCATTCAAACTAGGTAATGCGTCGTCTGGACTAACAGCTTTTGCTGGCAGTTGGTTATGCATCAGTAAATGATTATGCAGGCGTTTTGGACAAAGCCGTCAGCAGAACCTTACTCATGCATGTTAGCCTCTATGGGCTGCAATCAACACTGAAGACTTTGATACCCAGACCTGACTTTACATGCATAAATATATAAATCTGATGTTAGTGGTATGGTCCAAAGAGACCTGTAATAACAAAGTTAATCCGCCCTGGGGCCATTTATCTGCACAAACTGAAATCTGTGTCGGACCAAGGGTCTTGCCTGGTCTCGCTCTAGCAACTTCTTCTTGGCTCCATCGTGGTGAATGCATTGTAAAAGGTAGTAGGTCCTGGCTAGTACTTTCTGGTTGAGTGAGCAGTGTCATAAAAAAAGTATGGCTTGGTTAGATTTTTTTGGCGAGATGAACAGGCCAAAATTGGGTTAAACCGGAAAAAAAAAGATTTCAATTAACACCCACCAAACGTTGCTAAAGTGTTTCGTGTATTTATATGGACACCTACCAGGTGTTAAAAGGACAGTGTAGATAAACTTGACACCAACTATGACCAAGGGTGGATGTTCGACCTATGACAAGACTGTAGGAAGAAGTCTGACTTCTGTTTCAATGCAGCACAGTAAAGCAAACACCGGGTTACGTAGCACAATGTTCGGCACGAAGTTAACTAATAGGCTATGCCAGTACGGACTACTACCAGTGTTTTCCCATCTGTGCATCTAGGCTAATGCAAAATGACATGGACTACTCATGCAGAAACGAGGGAGAAAAGGAAGTGAAGTTCATAGACTACCAAATGAACAATCCCAGAACTATTTCACTTCGTTTCTTGGCAGCATTTTTGTTTTATTAACACTTGGCTCACCTTGAGTTAGTGGAGTTCCAGTATACGACGTGTCTTTTGGCCAACACAGTGCACACAATGTTGAGCAGGAAAACGGTTGTTCTCCAAACCGTGACAGCTCCCGGACTCCACGGGCACCCCATCACCGTTACCAGGCGAAGCGTCAGACGGTCCACGGGGAGACAGTACAAGAGGGGACCCGTGGGAGTGGGGTTGATAAAATTCGTTGACAGGTACGCAAGATAACGCGTTGGGATCAACTTGACTGATTAATTCCGTTTAAAGTCATTGAATTGTTCACAAATTAATTCACCAAAATATATTATCACCATGTAGGCTACATCCTCAGTAGAAATCGTTCTTGCATGTTAAAAAATAAGAGGGAGAGATCCCCCCCCCAAAAAAGTTGAACACCGACGAATGTTAGTTTAGTAAAGTTGCTCACCAGCTACTACAGAGTATTTTAATTTGTCTCTGGTAAGTAACATATTTAAGGACAGAGAAACAACTTCAGCAGGATTTATTATATATTTTTCTAACTTAAAAAAAAGCCTAACTTATCGAATGGATCCCTAAAGTTCACTTGCGATTTGTGAATAGCATTGTAAGGAGCCGTGAGTAGCCTACAGGTTTAAAAAGCAGCTATATCCGTAAATAGTCAAATAACATACTTATTAGTTTGTCCCGTCTCAAGCAGACGAGCTTTGATTTGGGATAGGAGGAGCACTGGGCGAGAGTCCCATGGGGAAGGGAGGGATCAATACAACTTTAAACCAATCAGTGGAAAGTATGGGCGGTGACAACATTCCATAGTTTAGAGGTGCGAGGTGCGCCGACTTGTGTGAGCACAGGGTGTGGTACCTTTATATGCCTCAGCTCTTAAAGGGGTAACCCCCCCATTGAAGCGTAAATCATGAAACTACTACCAATTTTCTAAAAGGCATTGCTCTATCAGTGGGTGAAATAACTTTTTTCACCATTATTTAATTTCAGTGTTCAAGAGTTTCCATCACTTGCTTCAGTGTCTCAATGTCCACTATATTGAGTGGTCAACATTTCTGCTTTGCTTGTAGAACCTGCTTTCCAGTTCAAACACAGATTTGAACTGGAAATGCATATTTACCAAGTTGAACACGCCCCACTCTCTTATCTCAAAATTGACGGTGCATTTCTAATAAGCAGTTTTACAATTTTATATCTACTTTCATGTGAAAATGTAAGTACTCCTCCAGAAAAGTTGTTTTTTTTTTTTTTACATATTTGGTTAAATGAACATGTAAGTTTCAAGTTTTCAAGTTTAAAAGTTTATTTGTACAGAAATATACAGCGTTATCCTGCAAAATGAAATTATTGTGACATGGCACCTGACATCTACCAAGTAAGAATTAAGAAAAATATGCAAAGCAAAAATATAGCTTTTTTTTTTTTATAAATGCTATAATATACATTAAATGCTATAATATACAAACTGTAAACTAGCAGCAAAATGGGAAGTATGATTAACTATTACAGATATAGCAATTATGGCAATAATATACATAATGTAAACTAGCAGTCATTTTAGAAAGAGTAGGATGGGAAATATGAACAATATGGGTAGAAGCACTGAACATTGTAAATACATATGAGGGTTATCTACTTATGAATGGTATACGCAAAGGAATATTCTAATGTACATTGAATGTACCTGAAAAGACAAAAGAGCATCTGGAATGTTCATGTGTGATCAGTATGATCAGAAGTCAGTGTTGCTGCTTGAGGAGCCTTATGGTCTAAGGGAAAAACTGTCTGGAGGTGTGAACAGCAGCAGTGTGAACAGACCATAACCTGCCATGGCCCTCGTGAAATTCCTATGCCGCTCCTTAGTCTTGCAGACGTTGAGAGAGAGGTTGTTGTCCTGGGACCATGTAGCCAGGTTCTTTACCTCCTCTCTGTAAGAGGTCTCATCATTGAGCCAGTGCAGAGGAGGTGAGTTTGCCCTTTCTCACCACCTGGGGTCTGCCCATAAGGAAGTCCAGGGTCCAGTTGCAAAGGGAGCTGTTAAATCCCAGGGTCCTGAGCTTAGGAACAAGGTTGGCGGCACAATAGTGTTGAATGCAGAGCTGTAGTCCACGAACAACATCCTCATGTATGTGTTACCTTTTTCCAGGAGGGAGAGGGCGGTGTGTGTCGTCAGGACGAAGGCATCGTCTGTGGATCTACTCGGGTGGTATGCAAATTGAAAAGGGGTCCAAGGTGTCAGGAAGGGTGGAGCAGATGTGAGTACTGACCGGCCGCTCAAAGCACTTCATGATGGTGGAGGTCAGTGCTACAGGGCGGTAGTCATTCAGACAGGTGACGGAAGGTTTCTTCGGTACAGCGACAATGGTGGTCTGTTTGAAGCGGGAGGGGACTGCAGACAGAGACAGGGAGAGGTTGAATACGGTGGTGAAAACCTCCGCTGGCTGGTCGGTGCACCCCTGAGGACACGGCCTGGGGTGCCATCCGGCCCCAGTGACTGAAGGCTCGCGTTTCAAAGCACTCCTCACGTCAGCCGTGGTTAGGGACAGAGTGTAGTCGTCCAGGTCTTCAGCAAGCCTCACCAAAGGAATTGTGTTCTCTGTAGGCGGAGGACCGCGCTCTGAGCTTAGCATGGACATTACCATTAACCCAGAGCTATTGGTTGGTCCAGACATTGACTTTTGGGACAACATCACTGGAGATATACAGTATCTCACAAAAGTGAATACAAGCCGGAATTCTTAATGCAAATGAATTACTTAAAAATCATACAATGTGATTTTCTGGATTTTTGTTTTAGATTCTGTCACTCACAGTTGAAGAGTACCTATGATAAAAGTTACAGACTTCTACATGCTTTGTAAGTGGAAAACACTGCTGATTTTGCAGGTTATCAAATACTTGTTCTCCCCACTGTATATCCAAACCCTAGTGCATTTTCCATCACGCGCAGTTTGCTATAGCACCAGCATCAGAGCAAAGCAACAACGTCTTGCACCCAACGTTCGGAGTGTCGAGTGAGGTCAGAGAAAAGTAACTGGCTGTATCTGTGCATGCACACGTTTGTGTTGAACTGTCAGTAAGTGGCTGTTACATTGATATAAAGGTAGCCATCGTCTGAGCGAGAACCCAAGGTAAGAAGCTAGCTAGCTAAATGTCAACTGGATTGCAACAATGAATTAACGCTATGGAGGCAAAATGAGAGATTCGACAGCAAAAACAAGCACTCTGGTTTTCATATTTTGCTTTCAAAATAAATCTGCGATGTGTAATTTGGATTTTGTACATTTTCCAAGGAAAACCTACGTGGGGTAAAATACAAATGAAACATTGAGAAATGGTTAGAGCTTAAATAAGTTAATGTACAGAACCTTTCTAAAATAAAATAATTTGATTTTTGATGTTATTGTTGTTAATTTGCTTTTACCCATTAGCTTTGTTGAGGTTATAAATCTGGGAGGCGATTCATGAACAGTTTTTGAGACTGGTTAATTGAGGGGGAGTACTTAGGTTATTAGGGAAAGATGTTAAGAAAGTATTGTCAAATAATGTTAAGAAAGTTGACAAGGAAGAGATACTGGTGTATAGGGATGACGTTATTCCAATTCATAAAAAATATGTCCACTTAATTCTTTCTTCCTGTTCCCTCCTCTCCATTTATTCTCTCTTCCTGTTCCCTCCTCTCTATTTATTCTCCCTTTCTGTTCCCTCCTCTCCATCTCTTATTTATTTCTTCCTCTCTCCTCTATTCCTCCTACATTATCTCCACATATTTTCCTCTTCCTTCTCTCTCTGTCCCTGCTGGCTTTCTCCTCTGTCCCATTCTGTCTCTCAATTTCAAGATTGTCTCTTCCCTGCCTAGTAATGCATACACATCTTATAGAAACCACAGAGCATATATTTTTTTGGGGTACTTTTTCTCCTAATTAAGGTTATTTAAGTTCAAGTAAATACATAATTTAATTCAGACTGTCATCAGACTAACTAAAAAGTTACCCGACTATACTGTTCCAGCTCCCCGTTTCTCTTTTGCTGCCACAAATTTGAATACTTCTACAAACTCAACATAAGAACGAAAAATCACACCGAAAACGTATCCATTTACTTCACACTTAATGTTGGATGAATAACTAGCTAACAAGGTAAAATAGTACTGTTAGCTAGCAAAAATTGCTTTGCCTAATGTCTTTAGTTTCACAATATAACTGGGGATACAATTCTGGCAGAAGTTTTGATAGCTAAACCTAAACAAGACGTGAATAATTAGTATTTTTACTGAATGGGTAGCTAATTAATGAAGTCATGCAAATAAACGACTGCTACCTTTTAACGTGCGTTCCTCTGGTGAGCTCTCTATCTCCTTCCTCCAATAGGGGCCATACACTCTCATAATTTGAGAACAAATTTCACGTGCGGTGCTCACTGGGAGAGTGAGAGTCGTTTCGAACGCGGGGAGGACGTCTGTGCTTCTCATACAGCTTGTCTGCATATACCGTGTTGGTGGCTCTGACTACTATGACAATGCGATCTGTTTCTCAAAACACATGGAGAAAATAGCACAATCAGCTATAAATGCCCATAAGAAAGATGTGCCCTGACAAATTAGTTGTCAAAACAAAACGTTTTAAACCAATCAGTGCAAAGGTTGACGTGTCTGGAAAGATTTTGCCATGGCGGGGCCCCACGGTAAAATGAACGCAATGGAATCACTGCTTTGCAATGCATAATAAAAATTAAAAAATATTTTTTTGAGTACTTCTTTGCTTGCAATGCAGCTTTTTAAAGCGGGACGCACCGTTTCCATTCATGAATTTGGAAGATGCTAGTAATGCTAATTACAGACTGAGACCACTGGCAAAACCACCGTTGTGGCAAGGGGTGGCAACTGCCACCCTAAAAAAATATTTTGCCACTCCACTCCTCACTCAGTCTGCTAAAATATATCATATTCAATTTTATTAAATGGTATTATATTTTTCCTACATTAGTTGTTAACCTCTATAGTAACCTTTTCCAATATCCTTGAGACCCTCCTTCCTCGTAATATGGTTGAATCCCGGAGTGCGCCTGCTCCTTTCACCGTGCTACTCCCCCTCCCTTTCAGTAAAAACACAGGGTGTCCGTCCATGATAAGCCACATAAGCAAAGGAGCAGTCAGGATCGCGCTAAATTAGCCTAACATTAATGAAAGAGGGTACTGCTGCACATGTTTACTTAATACACAATACAAAATGTTATAATCTTGCATTAGCAGCAGCCATGTATTATAGTTAAGATATTCCTGATTTCCTGTAATAGCTAATGTAATGCAACCGTCAATATTACTGGTGAAGTTATCTAGCTACCACATTTGCAGGTTAAGTAGCTTGTAGCTATCTGCCATCATTGCCATTTAAAGCTTGTTCTTATAGCTAGCTAGCAAAGGGGCACTGAACAATGTTGATGTTGCTTGCTATGGATAATTCAATTGTTAATTTAATCTTTGGAGAAAGTAAAGGTTATCTACAGTAACTTGTACATTTGATATCTCTGGATATCTCAAACCTCAACAAAATGGGATTTGTGGTCATAATGTGATAAACAGTTGTAATTTAAATGTTGTTAGTGTATTTAATTGCTACTCTATTTATATCAATGTTTGTGTATTTCAAGCAAAATAAGGCATTCTTTTTCAGGATGCATTGATTTATGCTTCTGCACTTGGCAGAATAATATAAACAATGTCTTAAAGTAAAATACTGCATCTTTTCCTTCCATGCTTGAGTTGCAATACTTAGGGAACTCCCAACACAGAGATTTTGCACACTGGAAAGATCCGTACCAAACTTTGAACAAATAAACATCAAAGTGTAGAACATGTATGATATTTATTAGCAAGTCGTTACACTGTCCGTGTAATGAAGTGAACATAACTAACTAATAGACTGATATGCCACCTAGGGCTGTCACAATAATGACATTGTAGTTGACGATGAATTGTACAAATTATTGCGATTAACGATTTAGTTGTTCATATTGTAAATTGTATGCCACTATTATAGTGTGAGCCAAATAATGCTGTAGGCCTAAAATTACACTTGAGGGATCTGGAAATGGATCTTCAGATTTGTGGTATTTGCGCTTTTGAGCGCCACCTTTCTGCTGCAAATCCAACAATTCGGCCTTCAGGAACAACTTAGGGTAAGTGGATTTATACCCAAATATGAAACTGGGCCGAACTATACCTAACTGTACCTATAACTTACCTACTACAAGCACTAAATGTACCTAGCAAGTGCTTGTGAATGGGTGTGTCCCAACCTTTGACTACTTCTGCACAATCAAGCAATGTACAGGACCTAAAAAAAGGTTTACTGTCTTAAAAAAAAAAAAAGTGGCTAAACAGCATTTACTTGTTTTTATTCTCCGCTAAACCCTGCATGGCCCCATGAATTGTATGACTCAGACTATGCCATGGTGTAAGTACCATAGGGAAAAATTAAAAGGAAAGGGGATATTTGTCAGTTTGCACACAAGGTCCAAATGAGATTTGGTTTCCGCATTTAACCCAACCACTCCAAATTGGAGAGGTGCTGGGAGCTGCCACAATGAGCTCCTGGGGAGCAATTAGGGTTAACTGCCTTGTTGAGGGACAGAACAACAGATTTTGGTTACAGTTCAGATGTTCCAACTGTAAGGCCACCTCCTGCTTCATAGTAGGAACATGGTCCATTTTTGAAAGGGATGATATTATGTAGGTGCATGGCAGAACCATCGTACCTCAGAGTGAATGCCCGCAATTCAGATCAATACCATGGTATAAATACTGCAATAGCTTGGTTGTTGTTTATGTATAATGGTAGAACCATAGGAGTTATTTCATACCCTGGTATACGTGGACGTACCATGGTAGCACCAGTGTTTATATTAAAAGGCCATAGTAGAATGTTCTTTGGTAAGTGATGCACTGCATGAGTGGTTGGTATTCAGCCATAAGCTTGCCAATGCACAGCCAAGTTTAACCCAGTGTATTCTACTATTCTTTCTCTCAGTAGTAAGTTGAGACATTATTCTTGTGTTTGGACAAGCGCTTGCGTCACTTATGCTTGGAGCTGGCCCTGCTTGATTCAGAGCACCCACCGATAATTTTTATTGCACAAATCAAAAGAGAAAGACAACATAAGAGCACAGTCCAGAGCCCCAGAGGTGACATGAAGAAAAAACTAAAACTTTGTGTTACTTAGAAATCCTTATTTGAGGCCACATGAGACCTGGCCTTTCTGGGCTGTAGTGCTGAAAGTTTTTGGTCGGCCCAAGTTATGCGAGCTGACCTCACCTAGCTGGGATGGTGTTAAGAAATGCACAACGAGAGCCGACACCTCACGTTTACGGATGCAAATGCAGGGTCAAAGAAGTAGCTTTTAATGTGAACCAAAACAAACTAAGCGCGGTGCGCTGGAGATACAAAAATACACTACAGCGAACTACAACAGGTACCACAGGACAGGAGAACGCAACAATACAATAATCGACAAGGAAAGGGAGCAAATGACTGAACTAAATACAAAGACTAACGAGGAGAACAGAAACAGTTGAGGGCTACACGCAGGTGAACAGAATGTAACTATTCAACTGAAGTGGGAACAGGAAAGACCACACAAGGATATGACAAACCCAGAACACTCAGAAAACACGAACCAGAACAGTCCCATCCGGCTGGGACCTTTACACACGTACTTAGTTTTCACAATGCGTGCTTTATTAAAATAGCGCAGGGTTGTATCACCTATCAGTGGAGCGCCCTGGAACACCCTGGTCAAAGGCACTGCATGTAGGTTATCCAAAGCCCAGGCTACATCCTTCAGGAAGGCAGACACCTCAATAAAAGCAGGATGATTGGCATGCACGAAGATGCATTATGAATTCCGAAAAATGATATACTGCATAAAGTTTTAGACATCGTTAGGACGTTTGACCACTGGAGCCATGCTAGACTGCGACCAACCAAGCATGCAAAGTCACAGGAACTCAGCGAGGCACTTAATACCAAGCCAAGATGACTTTAACTACCTATAGAACAGACTTCCTGGAATTTTGTGTGCTTGTAGATGTGTTTGGAAACGGAACAACCCTATTTCAAAATACTCAGTGGACCATTTATTATGTACTCCCATTAAGTACTGTGTTGGGCACTCAGATGTCCAAATTCTCTAGGGCATGGATTCTACAAGATGTTGTACCCGTTAAACAGGGAACGTGAGGATGAGCCTGTTCCATCTCATCCTGAAGATGCTCTGTTGGGTTGAGTCTGGGGAATGTGCAGACTAAGCTGGTAACTGATCAGGAATTCCAAGGACCAGGCAATGTTTCTCCTCTACTCAGTTCTTCAGTATTGGTGATTATATTTCCACTAGAGATGTTTCTTTTTGATAGGAGTGGAACCTGGTTTGATCATCTGCAGTAATGGCCCATCTATGACAAGGACTGTACTACACCCCATGGTGGTAATGCTAAATTTTTTGCCTGTTTGACCTCTCCAATTCTTTCCATTCATTCTGACAATTCTGAGATGGAATGTGGAAAAGGGTTTCCTATTGATTTTCTGTGTTCAAACTTTCTCTCACATAAATCCAATGGTCTCAAATTAAATGTGAACCAGGTACCAGAAAGTAATGTACGGAACACAAGGCTATCACAATACATATAATTATTACAAGGGCATGAGCTGGCAGGCTTGGGCTACCAAAGGTAGGTCTTAAAGTACTTGATACAGCAAGGCTGCTACATTATAATAATTCAGAGGTTACATACAATACTCACTTATAATGAGATCTGAAATAACAGCAATCAAGGGTCAGCAGAGAAAACTGGGCTCAACATTTAAACAGTACTTGCTAAGATATATAGAACATAAGGCCTAAGGACCATAAGGAATATCCAATATCCAAAAACAATGATTACCTCAGTGCATGTGTCCCAAGTCATGCATATATTAAACAAGTTGTCAGGAGGCTTACAATGACCACATTCACACAACAGAGACTGGATAGAAGATCTACTCCACTCTTCTTCTGTGAATTTATTGCCAGACTACATCCTGTCGCTGACACAAATTGGATAAGGTTGAAGATATAAAACAAAAAGATAGTCCGAATGTAATAGGATAATGTTCTTATCTCAAAAAATACGAAACATTAAATTGACAGACAACAAATTTTTCAGGCCTTCAAAATTCTTTATCTTCCTTGGCAGGCTCTGGGACCTGCTGCTCATGCCAGAACTCCATGTAACTGTTTCACTGTGAAATATTCCCCACCCAGATACCGCTCTGCTCCCTCCACGGCCATGCCCATCGTTCTAGACTTCTCCACTTTGGCGGTGCCGTTAATCACCCTGGCTGTGTATATAAAGGCCACCCAGTCCCACCCCTTGACAAAATGCCTAGGTCCTGCTGGTTAGTGTCCACCCTTAAAGCCTTCAGTCAATGCTTATCCACCAGCTCACATGCGGTGGGGCCACTCATCCCCTCCACCGTTTAAAAAGCTGCTGCGTATGTAATGTTCGCTAATACACTAAGTCAGTTCCTCATTGGGCGTTCCAAAGAACTGTCCTCATGTGTCCCACTGCAATTGCAACATTTCACATGTCTTTTTGTAACGTTATTGTTTCCGCGACATCCCCTTGGAGTCTTTTACAGACACTTCCAAAAAGCTCTTCTGTGTTTGCGCTGCTTTTGTCTGGGGATAAAGCTAATTGAATCAGGTGTGCCAGTTTTTTGGATTAGTATTACAATGTGAAACTTTTACAGAGGCCGAAGGAAAGGCCAGGGAAACCCTTGATCTGATCCACATCAAATTATATTACAGATTAGAGTGGAGAGTGCCACTACCCACCAATACTGGCATGCAATGACACTAATACACTCCCATCATGTGCTCCACTAGATCACAAAGTGGAGCACATGGTGAGAATGATAACACAACCAAGAAAAACAACCACAATCAAGTAAACAAACAAAACTTGAGCTCCTACACAACCCATCTTACTCAGAGGATCAAATAATTAAATAAATACATGCCCATTAGTGAACAGACACCATGTGACTTAACATGAAACAGGGTTGTAAATGAACGTCCGAGCTTCAGGAAAACTATCATGATGAAGACAAGGCAGACGTCACCGCCCAGATGTTATTTGAGATTTATTAATATGCATGATGAAGTGTGTGTTTGTGTGTGTGTGTGTCTGCCCATTGTCAACCTCATTCTATTGGTATTCTTGTGCACCAGATGTTCTGATTGGCTGAAAAAAAGAAGGTTGCGCTTTTATAAAAGCAATTTTAAATGCAATACCCAACCCCAAATATTAGGTTTGCTACAGTGGATGGATAAATTCCATCACAGGTTAGATATCATGCATGGCAACATTCAGTGTGACCTCCACTTTAGACCGTTATGCGCTCTGTAATGCAGTAGTCTATCAAGCAGCCAGATAGCCAGCAAAGCAGGATGCAAGATAAGTGATCTATACGACCCACACACACACACACACACACACACACACCCAATGTAATCATAGCCAAAGATTGGCTATGCTTCGAGCAGCAGGCTCCAGAAAAATCCCACTTTCTCCTGACATCCCGGTCTCATCTCTCTCCTCTTACAACCATAGTTACTGTTTGTCAACTCCAAGTTTTCTTCTTCCTCATTTATGTAAAGGTTCATGTAGTGTTTGCTGTACTGGCATTGGCGTGCCCTCAATACACAAGTGTGTGTACGCATACCTTTGTGTGAGTGGGTGTGTTTTTGTCTATATTGGTGTATGTGTGTGTGATTATGTTCTCAGTTGGTGGGGGGTATTATTCTACTGTTGTCAGTTGGCCCCAGGGGATGATGTACTGACACTGTTGTCAGTTGGCCCCAGGGGATGATGTACTGACAGTAATCACCTTCTACCTCCATGGGCGACATCCACGGGTGGTCCTCTATAATTATCTGTGTGTGTGTGTGTGTGTGTGTGTGCGTGTGTTAGAGAGCTCAAGAATGTGCATGTGATTATTAACATCTCTCAGTATGCTAACTGCATCAGTCATTTATGTGGCTGGGGTGGCGTTATTAGCCAGGGCCTTACATCTGCCTAGCTCCTCTACTAGGAGGGGCCTACCTCTCCAACTATGTGTGTGTTGGTGTGTTGGTGGCTGCGTGTGACTGTGTGACGCCAGGTCTCATTAGCTCACTTCCTGGAGGTCCTGATCATTAATTTCCCATGATGCCTCTGTGGTCCCGTGTTGCTAATTTGTCCCTCGTGTGTTGTAGCGCTCCATCAGCAACATGGAGATCACCAGTTTTTGTCTGTGTGTGTGTGCATCAGTGGTGGCTATAAAGCTCTCAGCAACATAGCCCTGATGTTCTCCCCCCTCTGTCTGTTTTTCTCTCTCCTCTTTGTCCGTTTCTCTCTCTGTTAGTTTCTGTCTCCTCCTCCTGATTCTGTTTCTCTTTCCTCTGTCTGTTGCTCTCTGTCTGATTATTTGTCTGTTTCTCTGACTGTTTCTCACTCCTCTCCTCCTGTTTGTCTCATCTTCTCTCAATCTTTGTCTGTCATTAACCTGTAATTTTCTGTAATCTTGACTGATTTCATGTCTATGCCAATGGAGCTTAGATTTGCTCACTAGCTAACGACTATGTTTTTTAGAAACAACAGGTGCTCACTGAGCAAATGTATTTATATTTTTAAAGATTTGCGGACAAAATATAGTACCATGTTGGCAACGATCTAAGCCAACCCTGTCTACTTGGCCCCAAAAGACTGTAAAAAATGATATGGACAACTGCATTAACACATATTGCTTGCTGTGGGGACCTCAGGTCAGTCTGCATGTCTTTAGTATCTGAGTGGTACCAGACAGGATGACAGGTTACAATGTTTCAATTGAGCACGTTTTAGTTGAAATATCACCTGAAATCAAGCTGTAGTTGCTTTGATGTCACATAAAGTTGAGTTGGTTGTTAGAAAAAAAAAGTATTACTTCCTTTTTTTGCAGGTGGTGGATAAAGTTAGCTCAAGTTCATAATGGCTGTTTATGGAAAACTGAACCATGGATTACAGTTTATTTTGGGTCCATAAACTACTCTCAGGGTGAGGAACTGTCTTTAACTTTCAATTCTCTGGGTGCTTTGGGAGGGAAACCTGCGTGGCAGCTGACTCTATCCATCCATCTGAGGAGCAGGTGACCCGAAGGCTCGCTGTGGTTTTCAAACTTTTAGGAGAGAGGCCTCAAGTTTAAGGCAGACAACAAACAAGAGTTTATGTGGGCTGACACATAAATTATCCCTCTAGCTTCTTCTTTGTGTGATTTCTAATGATCTTTTCAAGGACATACTAGGTGTGATGTAAGAAGCAATTGTTGGTGTTTATCAATAAAGATAAAGCTTTACATGCGTGGGTTTTGTTGCTACATAACCAGCTAGGGTAATGAAGAGCTATACTGTTCATTCACGTCCCATTCATTGTTCAGATAGACCATGTTGATTACGTCACTCGTGTTGTCCTTGGACTGCCATCCTTTTTTCCCCGAGTGCTTGTTTTACTATGATATGTTGTTCTCTCAATGTGCGTTATCCATGTTCATCTGCTACAACCAGTTGGTTTGCTACAGGTATTAGCTATGGGCTGGCTAAATGTTGATAATGTGTGTATATAGTCAGCAGCATATATGCTTTTCTGAACCATGTAGGTATGCTAAGAAGTCTGCTGTGAGCGCATTCGTACATAGAAAAATGACCTGGGTTAACAGTTGCTAAGGGACACACCAAGGGTTTTTCACCTTGTCGGCTTGGATTAGAACCAGCAATCTTTTGTTTACTGACACAACACTCTTGACCGCTAGGATACCCTGCCACCCTGACGTGTTGTTGTGTGTTGAGTAACGTGGTGCTGCTTATTTAGCTGAGTGGACTTGACTGATCTAGCCAATTCAGATCACTAACATCCTCTATCATTCCACCGAATGCCACGTCTCTTTCTCTGTCTTAGTCTCTTGATCATTATATAATTCTTTGGTCCCTTTCTAAATCTCCTCAGCCTTTTCCTCCCCTCAACCCTATCAGTGTCACTTGTGTCTTTACCCTTTTTGTTTCTAACCCTCCACTGATTCTTTCTGTTCCTGTTCTAGAGGAATGATGTCAGGAAGACTTAATCCTGTTATCTGCACACACAGACCGACACCACGTCACTTGCCAGAGGTGTAATCAACTAACCTGCACGCAGACACATTCACACTGACACACACACACACACACACACAAAACACATCATGTTTTCTTTTGTCCTGCGCTTCTGTACATTCAGTTCTTCCTTCTAATTATTTTATCGATGTACATTTTTACCACAAAGCTTGCAGAGACAAGACTCCATCAGGTTTTGAGTCTTTCATCATCCTTTAGCTTGTCACCCATCCTACAGGACTGTGAACAGTTCCACCAGCAATACATGTATCAGTTACAAATAATAAGCATGGGAAATTAAAGAACAATAGCCTAGATGTCCGCGCAACGACGAAACCTCAAACTTGTTTTTTAGCGAGCACATGAAATGATGAAATCTCAGAGAAATGCTGCTTCTGTCACAAAATGGAGAGTACTCCCTATCCCAAACACACCCAACCCCAACCCCACACACTTTTTGCCTGCACACTTTTTGCCTGACAGTGTAGACTTTTCCTACTGTCTCTATCCCCTTTTCACTCTCTTCTTTTGAAGTTTTAAAGTACATTGTGAGTGCTGTGGTTCTACTTTTGTGTGTTCTTTCCCTCCTTTGCTCCCCTACTCTCTTACTCACCATTTCTTTTTGAAAAGCACATTATGTGGGCTCTATTTTGGTATATACCTTTCTTCCCTTTCTCTCTCCCTCAGTCTCTCTCACTCAGTTCCGTAATTACAGTTCTGGACTCAAGCAGTGATGGTAAATGCTTTTCCTTTTCTCTCACTCCATCTCTCTCTCTGTCTCTCTCGGTCACCCTCCTTCTCCTACCAAGTAAATTACCTCCTGGTTACCATAGAGATGTGTTTATTAAATGCATTTTGCCTTTTTCATGCATCCCCTTTCTCTGTCCACCTAACACTCTCGCTATTTTCTCCTTCTTCCGTCTTCAGTATTTTGACACAGTATCGACCGCCTCTCTTTTCTGTTGCTCTCATTTCATACCCCTACCCCCTCCCCCTTCTTTTGTTGAAGAAGGCATTTTAATCTTTTTGGAATCAAATTGGCAGTCTGTGCTAGGCCAGGTTTTTTGGTATACACAAGGGGAGGTCCTCACCACAAGTCAATCAAACGTCTGTCAAATGAATGACAGAAACAGAGTAAACAAATTGTATATTACACTAAGAACAGCAAAATCCATCTATGACAAACCTAAAGGATTGAATTACAGGACAAGCAATGATTGCACTCATGGTGAAACTGTTGACGGATAGACCTCATGTTGAAACATGTTCTGGAACAGAACACTGGTGGGGAAACACGTTCTGGAAAGGCACACTTGTGGTGAAACACGTTCTGGAACAGCACACTGGTGGTGAAACACGTTCTGGAACAGAACACTGGTGGGGAAACACGTTCTGGAACAGCACACTGGTGGTGAAACACATTCTGGAACAGCACACTGGTGGTGAAACACATTCTGGAACAGAACACTGGTGGTGAAACACGTTCTGGAAAGGCACACTGGTGGTGAAACACGTTCTGGAACAGAACACTGGTAGGGAAACACGTTCTGGAAAGGCACACTGGCGGGGAAACACATTCTAGAACAGCACACTGGTGGGGAAACACATTCTGGAGCAACACACTGGTGGGGAAACACATTCTGGAACAGCACACTGGTGGTGAAACACATTCTGGAACAGCACACTGGTGGTGAAACACGTTCTGGAACAGCACACTGGTGGTGAAAGACGTTCTGGAACAGCACACTGGCGGGGAAACACATTCTGGAGCAACACACTGGTGGGGAAACACATTCTGGAACAGCACACTGGTGGTGAAACACATTCTGGAACAGCACACTACACATTCTGGAACAGCACACTGGTGGAGAAACACATTCTGGAACAGCACAATGGTGGTGAAACACGTTCAGGAACCCCCCTCACATTTTTGTAAATATTTGAGTATATCTTTTCATGTGACAACACTGAAGAAATGACACTTTGCTAAAATGTAAAGTAGTGAGTGTACAGCTTGTATTATAGTGTAAATTTGCTGTCCCCTCAAAATAACACAACACACAGCCACCGCTGGCATAAAAAGTGAGTACACCCCTAAGTGAAAATGTCCAAATTGGGCCCATGTGTCATGTGACTCGTTATTGTTACAAGGTCTCAGGTGTGAATGGGGAGCAGGTGTGTTAAATTTGGTTTAATCGCTCTCACACTCCCTCATACTGGTCACTGGAAGTTCAACATGGCACCTCATGGCAAAGAACTCTCTGAGGATCTGAAAAAAATAATTGTTGCTCTACATAAAGATGGCCTCTATACCCTCTACGGGGTGTTGGAGGGTTCATGGGAGTTTGCCCAACCAATCCACATGTGTTTTGTGGATTTGGAGAAGGCATTCGACTGTGTCCCTCGCGGCATCTTGTGGAGGGTGCTTGGGGAATATGGGGTCCTGGGTCCTTTGCTAAGGGCTGTCAGGTCCCTGTACAACCGAAGCAGGAGCTTGGTCCGCATTGCCGGCAGTAAGTCAGACTTGTTCCCAGTGCATGTTGGACTCCGGCAGGGCTGCCCTTTTTCACCGGTTCTGTTCGTAATTTTTATGGACAGAATTTCTAGTCGCAGCCAGGGGCCGGAGGGTGTCAGGTTTGGGGACCACACAATTTCGTCTCTGCTCTTTGCAGATGATGTTGTCGTGTTGGCCCCTTCTAACCAGGACCTTCAGCATGCACTGGGACGGTTTGCAGCAGAGTGTGAAGCGGTGGGGATGAAAATCAGTACCTCCAAATCCGAGGCCATGGTCCTCAGTCGGAAAAGGGTGGCTTGCCCACTTCAGGTTGGTGGAGAGTGCCTGCCTCAAGTGGAGGAGTTTAAGTATCTGGGGGACTTGTTCACGAGTGAGGGAAGGATGGAACGGGAGATTGACACACGGATCGGTGCAGCTTCTGCAGTAATGCAGTCGATGTATCGGTCTGTCGTGGTGAAGAAAGAGCTGAGCCGCAAGGTGAGGCTCTCGATTTACCAGTCAATCTACGTTCCTACTCTCACCTATGGTCATGAGCTTTGGGTCATGACCGAAAGGACAAGATCCCGGATACAGGCGGCCGAAATGAGCTTTCTCCGCAGGGTGGCCGGGCGATCCCTTAGAGATAGGGTGAGAAGCTCGGTCACCCGGGAGGAGCTCAGAGTAGAGCCGCTGCTCCTCCACATCGAGAGGGGTCAGCTGAGGTGGCTTGGGCATCTGTTTCGGATGCCTCCGGAACGCCTTCCTGGGAAGGTGTTCCGGTCCCGTCCCACCGGGAGGAGACCCCGGGGAAGACCTAGGACACGCTGGAGGGACTATGTCTCCCGGCTGGCCTGGGAACGCCTCGGTGTCCCCCCGGAAGAGCTAGAGGAAGTGTCTGGGGAGAGGGAAGTCTGGGCATCTCTGCTTAGACTGCTGCCCCCGCGACCCGGCCCCGCATAAGCGGAAGAAGATGGATGGATGGATGGATAAAGATGGCCTAGGCTATAAGAAGATTGCCAAGACCCTGAAACTGAGCTACAGCACAGTGGCCAAGACCATACAGCGGTTTAACAGGACAGGTTCCACTCAGAACAGGCCTCGCCATGGTCGACCAAAGAAGTTGAGTGCACATGCTCAGCGTCATATCTAGAGGTTTGTCTTTGGGAAATAGACGTATGAGTGCTTCCAGCATTGCTGCAGAGGTTGAAGGGGTGGGGGTCAGCCTGTCAGTGCTCAGACCATACGCCGCACACAGCATCAAATTGGTCTGCATGGCTGTCGTCCCAGAATGAAGCCTCTTCTAAAGATGATGCACAAGAAAGCCCACAAACAGTTTGCTGAAGACAAGCAGACTAAGGACATGGATTACTGGAACCATGTCCTGTGGTCTGATGTGACCAAGAACCATGAATGCCAACGTGTACTGAAGCAGAGCATGATCCCCTCCCTTAGAAGACTGGGCCGCAGGGCAGTATTCCAACATGATAACGATCCCAAACACACGCCAAGACGACCACTGCCTTGTTAAAGAAGCTGAGGGTTAAGGTCATGGACTGGCCAAGCATGTCTCCAGACCTAAACCCTATTGAGCATTTGTGGGGCATCCTCAAATGGAAGGTGGAGGAGCGCAAGGACTCTAACATCCACCAGCTCTGTGATGTCGTCATGGAGGAGCGGAAGAGGACTCCAGTGGCAACCTGTGATGCTCTGGTGAACTCCATGCCCAAGAGGGTTAAGGCAGTGCAGAAAAATGATGGTGACCACACAAAATATTGACACATTGGGCCCAATTTGGACATTTTCACTTAGGGGTGTACTCACTTTTGTTGCCAGCGATTTAGACATTAATGGCTTTGTGTTGTGTTATTTTGAGGGGACAGCAAATTTACACTGTAATACAAGCTGTAAACTCACTACTTTACATTGTAGCAAAGTGTTATATCTGTTCATGTTGTCACATGAACAGATATAATCAAATATGTACCAAAATGTTAGGGGTGTACTCACTTTTGTGAGATACTGTAGGAACTAGGTTCACAATATCAGCTTTTTGTCTTACATCCAAATGTACAAGATGAACTGGAAGTTGGGGAGGATTGCGTAGAACTAAGCCATTTTCATCATCCACAGACTCCACCATAGCGCGGGGAACCACCACAACTGAAGCCATAGAAGAGACAGGTGACCTGTAATCTCTGAAAGCTGTAGGCAGCTACGTTTTTATCTATCCTGAGCCAAAAAGCATGCATGGGTGCATACTTCGAACATTCACCAGAAATAGTCGTAAAATAGCCATGAACAGTTTTATTTTAGGCTTACTATAACAAAGCTACTGCAGGTAGTGGTGGCCCAACGAGGATCCATTAGCGTTATTTTTTCAGTAGGATATTATGCTGGCAACACTCAGATTTCTTTATCGCAATAAAGGCCATCATTGAAATGTATACAGCAATATAGTTAACAATATAGTCTGTAAAAAAGAACAGACACAAACAATATTGGAACGGACATTAAACATAAAATGTACAGAGTAGATTCCTAACTGTATTGCCTTATATATTTAAATTATGGCTTTTATTTTGAAAAAGAAAATCTGAGTTAGCGCTGGTAGCATAATATCCTGCTGCTAGAAGAACGGTAATTAAATGTTAATGCATAATTTGCTTTGACTATGACAAGATTCAAATGCAAGACCTGTTGGTTGCAGGTCCACATCTCTAACCACTATACTATTTAACAAGGGGTAGTCAGTCAGTCACTCAGTAAGAGACATTCACTCTTCTTGGCCGGCTCCGCTTACGAGGTCCGGCAAAAATTCGAACAGTCCTAACTTACAGTTAGGTCCAGAAATATTTTGAAACAATAATTGTCTGTTTACTCAAATATATTCAAGTTACAGTGAAATAATGAATATATGCTTAAAGTGCAGTCTCTCTGCTTTAATTTGAGGGTATTACATCCAAATTGGAGGAAGGGTTTAGGAATTAGACAATTGACTCAAAAGCTGTTTCATGGAAAGGTGTGGGGACAATTAAGAAGGTGAAAGGAAGGTGAAAGGTCTGGAGATTCCAGGTGTGGCAGTCGCATGTTGAAGCTATTCTTGTGAACCCACAACATGCAGTCAAAGCAGCTCTCAATACAAGTGAAACAGGCCATAATTAGGCTGCAAAAATATATAAATATGTCAGAGAGATAGCAGGAACATTAGGAGTGGCAAAATCAACAGTTTGGTACATTCTGAGAAAAAAAGAACATTATGGTGAGCTTTGCAACACAAAAAGGCCTGGATTTCCGGTAGTAGGATAGTAGGATCCTTTCCATGGTAAAGAAAAACCCCATCACAACATCCAGCTAAGTGAAGAACACTCTCCAGGAGGTAGGCATATCATTATCCAAGTCTACTATAAAGAGAAGACTTCATAAGAGCAAATACAGAGGGTTCACCACAAGGTGGAAACCATTCATAAGCCTCAAGGATAGATAGGCCAGATTTTGTCAAAAAACATCTAAAAAAAAGACAGCCCAGTTCTGGAGGAGCATTCTTTGGACAGATGAAACTAAAATCAATCGGTATCAGAATGATGGGAAGGAAAAAGTATGGAAAAGGCTGTGAACGAGTCGAAGCATACCACATAGTAAAACACGGTGGAGGCAGTGTGATGGCTTGGGCATGCATGGCTTCCAATGGCACTGGGTCACTAGTGTTTATTGATGATGTGACTGAAGACAGAAGGAGCTGGATGAATTCTGAAGTGTACTGGGATTATATTGTCTGCTCAGATTCAGCCAACTTCAGTGAAGTTATTTGGACGGTGCTTCACATTACAGATGGACAATGACCTAAAACATACTACAAAAGCAACCCAGGAGTTTTTGTAGGCAAAGAAGTGGAACATTCTGCAATGGCCGAGTCAATCACCTGATCTCAACCTGATTGTGCATGCATTTTACTTGCTGAAGACATAACTTAAGGCAGAAAGACCCACGAACAAACAACAACTGAAGATAGCTGCAGTAAAGGCAAAACATCACAAAGGAGGAAACCCAGCGTTTGGTATTATCCATGCATTCCAGTCTTCAAACAGTCATTGCCTGCAAAGGATTCTTGACAAATGATTATGAAATGAAAATTGTATTTATGATTGTGTTAATTTGTCCAATTACATTTGAGCCCTGTGTATGAAAATGGTTGCAATTCCTAAGTGTTTCACACAACATTTGTGTTCAACCCCTTGGATTAAAGCTGAAAGTCTGCACTTCAATTGCATCTCAGTTGTTTAATTTCAAATCCATTGTAGTGGTGTATTGAGCCACAATAATGAAAATTGTGTCAGTGTCCAAATTTTTCCGGACCAAACTGTATAATGCACCAGCCAAGAGCTGTGGACTAAAAATGATTCAGATGTTGGGAAGAGTGAATAAGTGAACGTTGGACAGATATTCAGTGAACTGCAGCTGGCAGGCCTGTGTTGTAGTTAGTTTGTGTACAAGCTATGACCTGTAGTACTGAAACAGTTTGTTTTTATCTCAGCCTATTGACAGCACAAGTGCTTCCAAAATTCAGTAATCTGATTGGCTCTTCTCTCCCAATTTTCCTCAATGACAAGGATACAGTCTTCAGTCTGTCTTCGTTGTATTCATCTAATTTTCTGTCTCCCCGTCTCTCTCTCTCTGTCTCTCTCCCTGGGTCCATGATCCCTCCTTCTGGCTTCTCCCCAACTATTCTTTCTGTCATCTCCTGTGCTCCATTTCTCTTTTCATCCCTTTCTTTGGTTCTCTCCTCTTTCCTTCCCGCCTTCACTGTTTTCCCTTCCTATTTCACACGTTTGTTCTTCCTTCTTTTCCGTCAGTCTCACTCTCATCACTTGTTACTTTCTCTTCATTTGTCTTTCTCTCTCCCTCCTCAACTCTTTCCCCCTTTCTCACTCACCCCCATTACATTCAAATCATTTCCCTTTCTACGACCCCCCACCCCTTCTCTCTGTCGGTACATGTGGATGATTAGTGTAGTCAGATGGAACAGAAGAGTCGACATGTGGACGGCTCTAAATATTCATCTGTCCTTCTGTCGCCTGTGTTCATCCTCTTCGCCCATATCTCGTCCATTTTCGGGATCTCACAAGTTTCAACTCCATCCCTTTACCTCCCGCTCTATTTTTCCATCTCCCACTATCTGACCCTATTCATGGTCGTGTCTTTAGCCTCTAACGATAAGCTCTATGGGCCAAGTGATGCCACAGCATCTCAACCATAAGTGATGTGAGACAGACTAGAAGTAAGTGCTTCCAGTCAGTCATCAATGACAAACAATCCTCCCTTATACACACAGACCATTTTACATTTATTTGTGGAGCTTTCAGTGCATTTTTTCCTGTGTGCGTGCTGGCATGCGTGCGTGTGTGACAGTGTTATTTTGAGTGAGGATCTAAACGAGATTTTGGCAGACATGCTTCTCTGGCTAGGAACTAAAAGCAAGTTAATTATTCCCTTAGGGGACATTTAAACGGGCTGGACCACTTAAAATTATGGGATAGAGATGAAAATGCAGATTTTTTTCGTCAATGACTTTTTTCTCATCAACGATTTTCCTGAGAGTTATGACTGCAGAATAAGACACCAGCAGGACGTGTGTGTGTGTGTGTGTGTGTGTGTGTGCGTGTATGTGTGCGTATGTGTGCACATGGACGTGTGTGAGAAAGACTCCCTTGACTTCTTATTTAAAATGAATAATGAAAACATTTAATTAAAATGAAAATGTCTGCCATGTTTTTCTCTAATCCCAATTCATGTTCCCTAATTAAGTCAGTCTTCTTATGCCTGCTTAATTGCTCTAGGAGGTAGTGTAAATAAAACACACATTGTTCTTAGACTATAGCAGCCACTACATAATTACCTCATTTTAATAAGCATTATCTCAAAGCCAGGCTGAGAAAACACAGTCAACAAGAACATATGCTAGAGAACCCTGGCCCTGTTTAACTGTGTAATAAGTGGAACTTGTGAATGTAACGTAACACCACACATTTATGGTCAGATTGCTGTCATTGCCTATTGCTGTTCCACATTAAGGCCTCTGTATCTGTCTGTTTATCAGTTTATCAGGCAGCCCATCATCCCATCCTCTCTCCTCTTCCCTTCACTCATTAGTGGGGGTAGAGAAAGTGATATCTTTCTAATGATTACTCTGTCCTCCTCTTCTCAGGCCCTGCTCTCTTTCAGTAAATGAGGGAAAGTGATACGGCTCTTTAATGACCAGTCTGAATAATCGGGAGCTAAATAAAGGCTGTGTTTAGTGTTAGAACATTCCATCTCTCTCTCTCTCTCACCCTCTTTCTGTCTCTCGCTCCTGTCTTCTCTCTGTCTCCACAGCCTCATCACTGGATGCTCTTCCACCTTGTTTTTCTTTTGTCGTACTTCCTTTCTCCCCCCGCTGCTCTCTGTCCTCCTCTGTTTACATGGTGTCTCTCACAACCCCCTCATTTCAGGTCTATCCACAGATCTATACCCACAGATCTTTACCCCTGCATCTCTCTGTTGTCTGACTCTGGTCTACTATCCCCCCCCCCCCCCCCCACAAACACCATTATGTATTTCTTTCTTTTTGTCCATCAGTTTGTCATTTCTTTTCATCTTCTGTCCATTAAAGCCTTTAAGGTGTGTGTGTGTGTGTTCAAGCAGGGCTTCATGTTAGACAACACGCCGCATCTCTCTGTGTTTTAAAATGACTATCTAAACAACGAAACAGAAGGGTGGTTGTTGTGTTTATTTTATGCTTACTAAACTTTTTTCCTTCACTTTTTCTCTTTCTCTTAATTTCTTCTCTCGATGGGGTGAGGAGAATTTGAGTTATTAAAACGCCAGCCTTTCTAACAAGAAGCAATAAATCAAACTAAATATCCAGGGGAGAGAGAGGGAGAGGAGCCATAGAGCGAGGGAGAGTGAATGAAATTGGGAAAGGGGGATTTAAGAGGATAGGAGCGGGATTTGATGAACAGAAGGTTTGGGAAAGAGGGAGAAGGGATGGAGGCAGAGGCTTTATGAGGTGGAATAGGGATGAGGAGGGATGAGAGGAGAATAGTGAATCACTCTTCAATCCGTCTTTCACTTCTAATGCTCTCATCTCACACATTTCTCGGCTGACGGACAGGTCACCTGACGAATCAGGACTTCGCGCTCCATGATAAACGAGGATGCTGATTTGCCAGAAGACTGGTTCCTCCCCCAATCATTGTTGCCTTTGGCACATGGGAATGACTTCAGAAGGGAGGCATGACAGACAAAAGCATCACAAAGAGAGCAAGGGAGAAAGAAGGAGAGCGAGGGAGAGAGAGGGAGAGAGAAGGAGAGAGAAGGAGAGAGAAGGAGAGAGAGGGAAAGAGAAGGAGAGAGAGGGAGAGCGAGGGAGAGAGAGGGAGAGCGAGGGAGAGCGAGGGAGAGAGAAGGAGAGATTTTTAAGTTTTACAAAGCCTTTTCCACACTTCAGAAACCTCACACTACAGTAAACAGTCTTTCTAACAAAAGCGTGTTTAAACATGATTTTAAAACACAACTTTAAATCAGAGAGAGAGAGAAAGAAAGCCATAGAGATCCTGAGGCACAGTAAAGATGGATGATAGAGATGGATGAATGAATAATGGGAGGGAAAAGGTCAGAGAGAAGGCTCAAAAAATGAAGGGATGATCAGGGCCACTTAGGGAAAGAAAGAAAGATAGATAAACAATGAGCAGAAGGAGGAGGTGAAGCATAAAGAAGAATAGAGGACAGAAAAAGTTGCAATTGTCTCAAAATGTATAAAACACCCAAAATACAGTTCTGATGAATGTAAAAGATGCATAATGGAGTAAGAAACTCAACTTTATTATTCATCTTTACACTTTAAAAGTATTAGAATGTATTTCAGGTACAATTTGGAATGGTTTGGCATGTTTCCAATAACTTCATATCAGGGGTCTCCACCAGGTCAAGCTTACAACCCCTTCTGAAGGTACATGTAATCACATTTCACTAGAAACTGTAATAAAGAAATATGACCAATTATTAATGTGTTATTGACATCATCTACCTCTGCTTAACGTTTCTGTGTACGGCCATAATATAGTATGTTTAAACAGGTTTATTTCCTCACTGCGCCTTCCAGCATCTCACCAGTAGAAACGCTTCATCTCTATTTCCTGCTTGTTAGCTAACCACCATATCAATAGTTGCTTGCTATTTCAGAACCGCCCCGCCCGTGGATTGAATGTGAACAGGTAGTAAGATCATTTGTTAGCTACTATAGCATAGAAAGCTAACGGGACGTGGCTGGATAACCACTCTTTTGTAGACAGAGCTATGGATGCAAGGATTGGCCACACCTGTTGTCGACATTATTGTCTGAACCATGTTTTAAATACAGTTGTACATTTTCTGTGTTTCCCAACAATAGAGTAAAATAAGCAGTTATTTTGGTTTTAGGGTTGGTCACGCCGGTTAAACTAAGATTGTGTTGTCTTTTTAAATTCTATTGTTCAACAATCACTGGATAAATGTTAATAATTAATATTGCCAAAAATGTATGCAGCGACTCATTAAAATGTCTTGCTGTCAGCTCCAGTTTAGCCTCTGAATAACGTATTCATCTCAAACCCTATTCAATATATTTCAGCTCAAATGTTTTGGAAGTGAAAGGCTCCGATCAACCTGAAGGAACTGGTACTGCACCGGTTTTGAAAAGCCTTCTTCTAAGAATGTGATAGGGAAGTAAAGCTCCCGGTTAGGCTGTAATCTTCACAGCCAGAAAAAAATGAGACAAGCTAGATATCCAGCAATGTTGGCAGATAGCAGTATCATTCAGACCAATGGCTCTATTGAACAAGGACAACCATATCTACCAATGTGACCATGGATTCTGCAAACACAAAAATTGCTACAAAAGATCATACAGCAGTTTTATACAACCAATGATGTCACTGGTTAAACTCCCACAGTGTGAAAATTCCTAAATATTACTATAGTGCAAAAACTTTCTTGAAACCACTATCAGTCAATCAGAATGATGTAGGGAGAATGGAAAACTCCTAAAATAGTGTCTAGCTGTGAATCTTCCCTTTAAAATGCCAAACCCAACCCGATCTGGTGATTCATTTCCAGCAATGTTGCCCCTGTCTGTCTGAGGTGCATACGTTTGATCACTCCATGTGTAGCCAGTTGCTAATAATAACCATCTTGGGGTTTGACAGAAATACCTTTACA
Organism: Esox lucius; assembly: GCF_011004845.1. NCBI lineage: Eukaryota > Metazoa > Chordata > Actinopteri > Esociformes > Esocidae > Esox > Esox lucius. The sequence continues at coordinate 29,361,163 of NC_047588.1, read as the reverse complement.
TTTGAACTCATCCAAAAAACTTCTCAAAACTGCAAAGTAGGTTTATCTGGTATCAGTAAATCATGAGTAGGTATATCATCTATACACATTTTAATGTATGATTTTAATGCAGCAGCAGTAGGCTACAGAACCATGCCAGAGGCAAATTGCTTTCTTGATAGGTGCCCAATTAAAGGAAAATTACAATCAAACAATATCTTCCTGACCATAAAAATCAGTCTTCTAATGTGAATTAATCATTGACATGAGCATTCAATTGATTGTTTCCTCTATGAAAGCAATATTTTGTAGAATAAATACATGTAACACCATGGACAATAGAACAGGTTAAACATAATCTGGGCGGAAAATGTATCAATTAGAAATGTTTATTAATGCATAGTTTAGCGACTTTGAGTCCAAGAAAAGCACTATATAAATAAAATGAATTATTATTATTATTATAGTTTAGCAGGTACTTGGAAAGAAAAACCATACTGCTCTACTTTCCCTCATACACAAAAGGGCGTTGGAGAGAGGGGATAACATTTGCCTATTTGAAAGCAACTTTTTTATCTCTCATCCCCAAAATGGTTTGAGATCCCTGCTTCAAATAAATATATTTTTCATATATAGTATATACACGTATTATTAAGTATTATGGTCTTGTTTCACTTTTTATTCAAAATGATTTACTTAAGTGTTATGAAAGAGAACAAGATGCAATGTTAAGTAAGGCTTCTTCTGTGATCAAATATCCCCTAACAGATTTTTGCACCATTTTGCACCATTTTGTCTAATTTAAATATATTTTGGATGTAATTTCATACATTATAGAAATAAAATGAAAAGCAGATTTAACCAAGGTTAACCAACTTATCAATTAGCTCTTTCTATGATCATCAATCCAGATGCAAAGATATTCATGCTTCGGGACATGGTGGATGAGGGCACCATCCAATGTAAAGAAGCATAAAGAATCTATCATTGAAAAGGAAAATTGGTTCTGAATAACCTGGTTAAATAAGTTGGAAAATAACTGTTACAAATTACATCTTCAGTTTTTTACTCAAACTGTTTTTGTTAATGGCGTGGAATGGTTTCAGCAGAATAGTTAACAGTTTCGCTATATACATACTGACATGTATCTGCAGTTATGGTATAATGATAGTGTTAAGTTATTCACCAGAAATGATTCTTTGACAATGTATAAATCTTACTCACGCGAGTCAAACTGCGTGAGTACAACAGTTGGCAACGGTCTGACGTCTTATTATCTCTCCTCTGATGAACAATAGCAGACATAGGCAAGCTAAATATCTCTGTCGTTTCTTGTTGCTGACATCAATTTCTGTTCAAGCAAGAAAACAAACATTAAGTGTAAGAATTCATTGTGCCATCTAAATAATTATTTATATATTTTGAAAGATCTTAAAAGCTTTTAAAAGTTTGTCAACCAAAAGTAAAACTAAATATAGTGAGTATGCTATAAGGAGAGAGTTGGTTTGAATGTGAACTGGTGCTGCAGTACTTCAGCTAACCGATATTCTTAATTTGTTCCTAAGGTGGGAACAAATTAAGAATATCTTCTTGAAGTTTGCATTGTGAGTGAGGTTTGTATATCAGGGCCTATTATACAGTGTAATGAAGGCTGAAGTAATATTATTGCCCATGGCATCCCCTTAAAATAGGTAAAAGAGAATACATACACAACTATATATAAAATATTAAAAGGCCCAGGGCCCCCCGGGAAGCTCAGATGCCCCATTTCTGGTGCTCGCCCCCAGGTTAGGAATCCCTGCTATAAAGAGAACTGTTCCCAGAACCGACCCCTGGGGAACACATTTCACTGAAAACCTTGTTTATACACTGTCAGAATGCATCTTTTGTATTTTTTTTTTACGGTGCTGAAATGCTGCTCCACAGCTGCTGGTATATACAGCAGGAGCTCAGACATGTGTAGGGTTTGTTTTCAGCCATGGATATGTGTTAAGGTTTGGGTTCAGGTGGGTATGTGTTAGGGTTTGGGTTCAGGTGGATATGTGTAACTATGTATTCCAGAGAATCAGTAGTTGGTAGAAGATATCAAGTAAATAGATAATCCTCTGTTTCTTTATTTTTTGTGGATTCATTTCCCAAGCCATTTTTCATAGAGGTTTACAAAAACAGTCCCTTTAAAGACAAAAGGACCTGCATTTGATTTATGGTTGTATGCTTGCTGGTTGCAATGTTTCTGTTCATGATGGTGTAGTGGTATATATTTGTGGTATATATATATATATTTAAATTTATATTAACATGCAAATCAAAGTGATGGGCAAGCTAAATCCCTCACAAAGTGTTTCCCTGATAAAATAATGGTAATTTGTGCACATTTTCTTGGAATTTCTATTCATAGAATTCTACCGTATATAAACTTTTTTTTAAGCTTTACGTGAAGACTTATAGGGTATTTGAAATATACTTTGAGGAAAGAAATTTGGAAAGGGTTTTATACTTAAAAAGGGTTGCATATATATGGTGTTTGGGAACAACATTTTTATGCTTTCTAATAAAATTTACTAGACATAATATATACGGTTAACTACACAAAATGCTATTATACATAATATACGTATGCATCCACAAATAAACAGTCAAATCTATCTGAACCCTGGTCTCATTCATATGGGCATTATTTTATAAATGAGCATGAAATTACTCTTAATCCAAACAGCTCGTTCAAAGAGAATTTGTAACCCTCCCCTCCCATCAATGTTCAGCTAGCCCATATTGTCGGCTTTCTTTTCTGACTGGCAAATTTGTTGGCTGTGTAATCTGATTTAACCTATTTTCAATCCTTCAAAGGGAAACACAAATTGATATTCCTTTGCTCAGGTTGTCACTGAGAATGAGAATTGGTTCTCAATTAGCTTACCAAGTTAAATAAAGGTGAAATAATAAAAAAATTTAAAAAAAAGTGTTACACTTTTCTCCAAAGCAAAGTCAACAGCAAAAGATGGTTTGTACAGGTAATCATAGGAACGTCGCCAGTTTCAGTCCTGAAAGTAATCATTGAAGTTGCAATTAGTTGACAAATATATTAGCCCCTTCTCAAATAAAGCCAAGTAATGGCAAGAGAGGCATATTCTCAAGTGGGTGTGGCTTACTTACTAGAGAAAGACAGAGAGACAGATGGAATAAGTGGAGAGAGAGAGATGCCCTAGTCAGTGGTGGGTGACATTGAAAGAGCTTCCAGGTTAAATGGTTTAATCCTCTCTTAAGTGGGTGTCTCTTTTAATCTCTGTCGCCCCTTCTCTCCCCCCCTTCTGTATCTCACCCTTCTCTCGGTCCCTCTCTCCTTCTGTATTTTACTCTTCTCTCTCTACCTTTCTCCGTCTCTCTCTCTCTCTATCTCAATACTCTCTCTCTCTCCCTCTGTCCCTCCCTTTCTTTCTGTCATTTGTCTTTTTCTGCCAGATACAGAGAAAAATAAATCAATCAAGTCTCTCTCTGCCTCTCCCTCTCTCTCTGCCCCCTCTCTCTCGCACACACATATGGCGAACAAAAAGACACTATCAGCTGCCGCATGGTGCGTTTGGCTTCACTATACTTTCAGCACACTTGTGATTTTCAATGAAAATGTGTCATTGTATTGCAGTATAAGTGTCTCTCTGTACTTGTTTGTGTGTATGTGTGTGTGTGGATGCTTGCATATATATATATATATATATATATATATATATATATATATATATATATGTGTGTTTGTGTATGTGTGTGTGTGTTTGAATGTGAACCAAGGGTAGGCAACAACAATTTTTTTGTTACACCAACACAATATGACAGTTAGAAAAAAAAATTGAACACTGCAAATTGACAACAAGAAGGACAAGAAAAAAGACTGTACTTTCACACACTGACTACATAAAGACAGGATCACAAGTCTCTTTTATTCATGGGTGGACAAAAATATTTCCTTAATTCCTGGTGATTTGGACCTGTTGATTTGAGGATAATTTTTTTCCTCGTTACTCACCCCTCGCGTAGAAAGACCTGTCCAGGGGAAATGGACAGAATCAGAGAGCGTGAAAGAGATTGAACAATAGGGGTGCGATTCCTTTTCTCTCTATGTCCAGTTCCATCTCTCAAACATCATTTCTTTTTGCCTTTGTATTCTCCTATACATTTTTATTTCTCCACATCTCCTGTCCCTTTCATTCCCCTGTCATTACAACACCTTTCTCCTATATGAAAACAACTGCCATTACAACACCTCTCTCCTGTATAAAATAACTGTCATTACAACATCTCTCTCCTATGAAACAAATGTCTTCACAACACATTGTTCCTATGTGAAAACAATTGTAAATACAACTCTCTCCATCTTTTAGTAGTCTCTTTAGTAGTTTAATTAGCTTGGAAATGGTTTCCTCTGTCGTCCACACGGAAAGAAAATGTCTAGCCAGTTGAACACTTCTGTGTTCTTTGAAAACTTAATTTGGTTGGTTATGAATATGTACATACCCAACTGCAAACGGAGACACACAAATACAAATCCTGATTTAACATCTCAAAACCCCACCCGACAAGCCTCAATCCAGTAGTGGAATCTGTTGAAGGTTATTGTTCCCTCACCCAGGCAAAACTACACATCAAAAGCCTGCTAAAAAGTAGAGGAACCACTACTTATTGAGAGGCCAGTAAAGAGTGAAGGGCGTACCGTTTAAATGATCATAAGAACCATCTATATTAGCTACGTTTTTTTCCCAGATTCTTTGTTTACAACTTGGTTTGCCACCATAACAAACCTACCAGGGATCCAGATCACTCTGTAGTGACTTGATACAATCTTACCAGTCTGCATGTCTGCTAAAAATAGATATTTTTACTATTTGTCTTGACCACAGATAGCATCTGACTAAAGGATGAGATTATTTAAATTGTGAATTGCACACAAGATCTGACCAAAAATATAATCATAAATACATTTAAAAAATGCCACAGAATTAGCAGTTGTTAAACACCAGTGAAGTCTTAAACAATGCTAAATATGACAATCAATCAAAAATGTGCTAGATGGATTTTCACTCAGACTGAACAAAACAAATGATTAATCCCACCCAATTGGTTTAATAAATGATGGTGTAAAAGTAAAATACTACAATGTTCTGTTCAATCATGACCACGCTACTGTCTGTCATTTTCAGCTCACTGTGTTTAATAATGTGACAACTTGCACAATGATGTGTCCAATATTTTTCAAGTGGCAAACATTCTGTCCTGTGTATATGTTTCGGGGGAATACTCGTAGTAAGTTGGCTCTTAAATAAAGATGTATCTGGTACAAATGATTGATCCCTTCCAATTGGCTTTAATAAATTACAGTGTAAAAGTGAAATACTGCCTTTTTATTTTCAACCATAGCCACGCTACTGTCTGTTGGCTCTTAAATAAAGATATATCAATCATTCTAATGCTTAAGAAAGGACACCCAGATCTATATTACATTCATAACTTACGGAAACAACAGTTGGTGGAGGTCACTGCTCAAGAGCAGCAGGTAGCCTATAGCTGTTTGAGTATCTATAAAGAAATTGAAAGGTGTCTGCATGAAATCCCAAAGCTGTTAAGGTGAAAAGTCTGTCATTGTGTCTTGAACTAAACAATTAACCCTTGTTGGCAGGTATTGTGACAGCCCAGGCATCTCTTCAATTGGAGGGTTGGGATAAAACCGGAAGTTACATTTTGTTTGGACCTTGGGTATTACAAAATATTATATTATTATAGTCAAATGAAGGCAGGTAGGAATTCTGGATCTAAGAATTGAAATGTTATTAGATTGAATCCCATAAGTGAAGAAATCTGTCATTCTACCCTTGAGCAAGGCAGTTTACCATAATTGCTCCCCATGTGCCCAATTTTGCAGCCCGCCAAATCTCTGTTGATGATTGACATCTAAGATAATGTAATCCCTAATGAAACACTAAAAAATTTGAACAGGTCTGCTGCTCAAGAGTGGGCCAAAATGCCAGTTGGAAGTTGTAATAAGTTACCCTGGGGCTCTTAAATGACGTTCCACGCCCTGTAGAATACAAATATAGCAATGGTAAGAGTAGCAAGATTTGGAATGTTATCTAATGAGAGTGGAACTCAGACTAGCAGTTTGCTTATTGATGGCTCCAAAAGCATTTACCTGCAGTTATATTGTAGACATACAGTAGGCTATCAAGTTAGTAGTTTTGGGTTGCCAATCAGCAAATTAAATGAAAATGATATGTTTACAAAAATGTTATATTCTGCTGTTGGTTATAAAAATATATATATATACATTAACATGTGGAAAACAAAGTGATTTACCAATTATATTTTACAGTATTTTAGAAAAACAGGGGAAAATGGGCTACGGTGCCAAAATATTTATCCACAAAATCACAAGAGGTTTCTATTGCATGATGGTGAAAGAATGCTTTATGTTTTGTTCAGAGACGATGGTGTAAGAAATTTGTGTGTGTGTGTGTGTGTGTGTGTGGTTGGGGGGGGTTTCAGGCAGGAGGAGCAGGGGTGGGGGGTTACTAATTGAATCACGTATTACATTTCCTGGAGGATTAGCTCAGCTCGAAAGTCTGTAAAACAGTGTGTCAGTGTGTATGTGTGTATGTGTATATGTGTGTTCATTGGGATGGAGTACAAACAGATCAATTATTAATCTAGGCCTAATGCTGTTCAATCAGATACAGAGGAATCCACTTTTATGTATCACTCTCTGTCTCTCTCTTTCTGTCCATCTCACTCTGTATATCCATCTCTGTCTTTCTGCATCTCAGTCTATATATCTACATGCATGTCTGATACTACATACTCAGATACTACAGTAGGCCTTCAGTTAAAGCACATTCAGAAGATGTGTGTCCCTTTATCTATGCACAGTATATTTAATATGCCAGCTTCATGTGTTGCCAGTGTAATTCCACATGATGTTAATTACTCCAGACATAAGATCTGGGATGTTTAAAAGATGACAGAAAACTATTTATCGTGGGGATGTACGGCGTGACCACTGATATGAACTGTGCTGTTGATTATGTGGACAAATGCAAGCAGTTGTTTAAAGGTTTCCTTACTATCTAACAAGAAAATGAAACCCAACCACGATGAAATCAAATTCCATACTTTTAACTTCATACTAGATTAACATTTACACATGATACATGATACTTGATTTATAACTGAAAAAAACAAGAGTTTCAAATTATCTTAATTGCTAATAGCAATTCTCTTGTATTGTGGAAAAGTTTTGATTATCTCATTACGGCCATGGCAGTTTCTATAATGTAACACATTAAACCCAACCGGATGGTTTCATCTGTGTCTGTAAATTAAAGAACTGGGTCATTCTTTCATCAGACACATTCGTATCAGTCACATTCACATTCATCAGTCACATTCATACCAGGGCTGCTAGGATTGTAGATTTCATCCAAGATGACACTTAACTCTGTTTCCTGTCCTGGCTATGCTATCACATCCAACAGTTAAACAACACCATTCATAAAGGTTATCAGCTTTAGCTCTTCTTTTTAAATTTAAAACATGCAACATTGTAAAATGTTAAATTTTAACATACAACCCTGTTTCCCAAAAAACTGGGACACTGTAAAATGTAAAGAAAAACAGAAAGAAGTGGTGTGAAAATCATTGAAAGCCTATATTCTAGAGGAAATAGTACAAAGACACTGTATCAAATATTGAAATTGAGAAATGTCATTGTTTCTTGAGAAATACACCTATCAGCCATAACTTTATGACGGCCTGCCTAATATTGGGTTGGTCCCCCTTTTGCCGCCAAAACAGCCCTGTCTAGTGGAACTTGCACCAAGGCGTTAGCAGCAGGCCTTTAAGTGGGGAAGAGCAATGTAAACCTCTGACATTGCCTTTATGCTAGCTTGACCCTGCTCTCTTTGAGTTACAGAGTACTCTGCGTTGAGAGACAATCTAACAACAGGGTGGCAACAGCCCACACATTTTTTAAGAAGTCACATGCCCATGATTTGTAGCATAGACATTTCAAAAACATACTGGTTATGGTAATATCATTTATATAAAATATTAGAAATTGCTTTTGAAAAGCTATGAAATATTGAAAAAAGTCAAGGGTACAAGACTGTATACCTTTTGTAGTGAGTGGGAGAAGCAAACTACTCGTCCCATATAACGTTGCAGTATGTAGTCCAACCACAAAGCAGATGAAAGCCACCTGACCAAGTTTTTTAGGAAATTGTCAGGTTTTAAGTGAGCAGTGTTTCCTTTTCAATTTATCATTGTTAAGTAGTGTTGATACGTTACCATGTTTGAGTTAGCTATAAAAGGTTTCTAAACACAGCTACATATGCCAGTAATTTGTCCCCGATTTATGATTGCTATGTTTGCATTGACTACCATTTTCTAACATAACAACTAGACTTAGTGGAAGGCTAATATTAGCAAGTAGATAGTAGTAGTTGGCTTAATACAAAGCTAAGCAAAATTAATCATTCTTGTTTCCCAAAAGCATAACTAACTATAATTAGCTACACAATGTTCCAAAATGTTGCAATGCAAATTTGTAAACTGCAAACTTGAAAACTTAGTACTGATTGCAAACTTAGTACTACTTTTCTACTAACGAGGTACTGAGCAAGCAAGACTAGATACTAAGCTGGCTAATGCTACAGTGGATAATAAAGTATACACACCCCTGTGAAATGCCAGATTTTTGTGATATAAAAGAATGAGACAAAGATAGGCCCCAAATCATGACGCTTCCACCACCATGCTTCACTGTGGGTATGGTGTTCTTTGGGTGATGTGCAGTGTTGTTTTTGCGCCAAACATACCTTTTGGAATTATGGCCAAAAAGTTCAACCTTGGTTTCATCAGACCATAACACATTTTCCCACATGCTTTTGGGGGACTTGATGTTTGTTTTTGCCGGGCTTGGATGTTTTTCTTTGTAAGAAAAGGCTTTCACCTTGCCACCCTACCCCAAAGCCCGTTCATATGAAGAATACGGGAGATTGTTGTTACATGTAGCACAGAGCCAGTACTTGCCAGAAATTCATGTAGTTCCTTTAATGTTGCTGTAGGCCTCTTGGAAGCCTCCCTGACCAGTTTTCTTCTCGTCTTGTCATCGGACGTCCAGTTCTTGGTAATATCTCTGTTGTGCCATATTTTCTCCACTTGATGATGACGGTCTTCATCTGTTCTGTGGTAAATCTAATGCTTAGGAAATTATTATGTACCCTTCTCCTGACTGATTTCTTTTAACAATGAGATCCCTCTGATGCTTTTTTCCCCTCAAAGATTTCAGTTTGTTTTTCAATTGAATTCTTCACATTATGGGTCACATTAAAAGTGGAAAAAGTTCTGACATGATTTATCCGTCTCATTCTTTAACATCATAAGATCCTGGCATTTTCACAGGGGTGTGTAGACTTTTTATATCCACTGTACATATGGCTACTTATTTAATTAGCTTAACGTTATTGCATCCCAATTATGTGCAACATTTTCTAGACAACTGGTTTCATTTTTTGTCACACCAGAAATAAACCATGACATCTGTAAGCGTGCACACATGACGCTGTTGGCACTGTCGCCAGAGAAAACAAAGAAACTCAGGTTACACTCCTAATGCTAAGGCTCATTGTCAATGTAGATTTTGGGGGAATTTGAAAAGCTAACCTGATTTGCTCAACACAGATGTCGAAACATCTAAAACCGATTGCTTTGTAAATGACTCATGAGACATGGTGCTGCATCATCCCAGGGGATGACATGTTTACTGTTGCGTGGTTTAATCATGCATTAAGTCAATTAATTGGCTGGGAAAACGTTCTCCAGTAATGTGGAACGTGCTATGGTCCACATTCATGAACAGTCTACCATGAAAGAGTTTGGAAGGAGCGAGAGAGAAAAAAGGTAGAGTTGGGGATGAAGAGAGCGTAGTACAGAATGTAAAAAGCAGGTCTTGTCCAGGTGGGGTTTAGTCAGTCAGTGTGTTATTTTAGGAGGCCAGAGAAAAGGAGGAATGCAGAGAGAGAGGGATGGAGAAAGAGAAGGATGGAGAGAGGGATGGAGGAAGGACAAGATGAATGGAGTTAATTAAGACGAGCAGGCGGAGGAGACAGTGTGGAATTACACAAACACTAATTAGAGTCTTCGTTAGGGGGCACAGAACGAGAGCAGAGCATCAATCATCTCAACACGCTCCCCTCCCTCTCTCCTCCCTCTCTCCTCCCTCCTTTACCTCATTTCTCCACTGCTCTTTCTTTCGCTTTGCAGCCATATTTCTCTCTATCCTCCCTTTCACCCCTCCTTCTGACAATTTTCATTCCACCCGTTTCTCCCTCTCATGCTTTTTCTCGTCTCCTCAATTTTCTCTATCGATCCGATCAGCAGTTAACTAAATAGGTGCCATTTAACATTCTGAATCGTAATCGAAGCATCTCGTCCTCTTGTCCTCCATCCCCTGTCCTCCGGTTCCTTCGGATGGCTTTTCCTTCCCTCAAGTCATTCCTTTTTCTTTATTCTGTCGGAGGGATTATATTTCCTTTCTCCCTGCTACCCACTTCTTATGTGTGCACCCACACCATTAAACAACCGTGGACACACACAGGCGTGTGCCCACACACACACGCACAGACACGCACAACCATGAACACGTACGCACACAAACAAACCAACCCTCGTTTGTAATGTGGGTTAAGAACATGCAACTTTGGGCATTGGGCCACTGGTTGGAACACTGGTTGGAACACTGGGCAGGGACGCTGAGGAAGATGAACTGCTAACAGCTCACCGGCGTGCACACAAACAGTTTGCCTTGTGCATTCTAGTGCATTTAAAGTTGATGCTAGAGACAGCCTGTGTATTGAGACAGACTGTATGAGTCAGTGCTATTGTATTGTCTCCAGTCAGTCAATGCCTCTTCTTGTAACCTTTTCGATTACTGCCATTTTCAACTAACGTATAGTGCTTTCTCACTCACAGTCAGAATTGCCTGATTTACTTGGTAAAATGTCTGACATATTTAACTTGGTGTAGCAATGCTGCCAGTGTTAGAAAATGTATAAATAAATAAAATGTTGGGACAGTGGGGTGACGTACATAGTATACATGGATGTAGTGTTCATGTACACATTTGCAGTAGCAGTATAGCATTTAAATACTCTCAGAAAAAAAGGAATTCCAAATGGTTTCTGCAGCTATCCCCATGGGTTAACGCTTTATGGTTCTCAGAACAACTGTTTTTTACTTCCATGTAGAACCCTTTCAGGTTCCATTTGGAGTCCTCTTTGGATAGGATTCTATATGGAACCAAAGGGGTTCTTGAATGTGGAAAGGTAAAAACCTTTTAAGATGCTAGAAAGCACATGTTTTCTAAGTGTGTAGAAGCAGGGAGATTAATAGAATTTCAGTTCAGTATAGTGCAGTTATCTAGTTTACAGTTTGGAGGTTGGTTGATGTGGTAATCGTAGTCTTATTGGTCTCTATGGGACAGCTAACCAGTTGCAGAGTGCCACTGCAAAGGGAAAGAAGTCATGCTCACTCTTCCACAATAACTTGCCTTTTCTTTTTTATTGCAAGAGCATAAAGTGTAGTCCGTTACAAAGAATCATAGCAATCACACACGATGAGTCAATAATATAAAAAATCAATTATACTCAAACGAACCAAGAGATTCTAAGTGATTCAAACTAAATACTAAGTCACTCAAACAATACCATCATTAGCTATACAGCACCATTACAATACCATGTAATAGTTGCTGCGGCCATTCATCAATTGATGCTGTCAATTTGTATTATCAATAAAAAAAAATCTCAAAGTGTAATTGATGAACCAAAAAAGTTGAGATGCTGCGTAAAATGCAAATAAAAACAGAATGCAATGATGTGCAAATCATTTATCATTATATTTAATAGAAAATAGTTCAAAGACAACATATCAATATCAATTTAGAATTTGGTGCCAGCAACACGTTTAAAAGAATGTGGAACAGGGGCATATTTACCACTGTATTGCATCACCTCTTCTTTTAACAATACTCTGTAAGTGTTTGGGAACTGAGGAGACCAATTACTGTATTTTTGAAAGTGAAACGTATTCCCATTCTTGCTTGAGATAGGATTGCAGCTGCTCAACAGTTTGAGGTCTCATATTTTCCGTTCCATAATGCGCCAAATGTTTTCAATGGGTGGCAGGTCTGGACTGCAGGCAGGCCAGTTTAGCACACGTACTCTTTTACAAAGAGCCATCCTGTTGTAATACGTGAATGTAGTTTGGCATTGTCCTGCTGAAATAAGCTGAAATTTCAATTCCCTGAAAAAGACGTGGTCTGGATGGAAGCATGTGTTGCTCCGAAACCTGTATATATTAATCAACATTAATGGTTCCTTCACAGAAGTACAAATCACCCATGTCATGTGCACTAATACACCCCCATACCATCACAGATGCTGGCTTTTGAACTGTGCACTGATAAGAAGCCAGATGGTCCCTCTCCTCTTTAGTCCGGAGGACACAGCATCCATGATTCCCAAAAATTATTTCACATCTTGATTCCTCAGACCACAGGACAGTTTTGCAGTTTGCACCAGTCCATCTTTTAATAAGCTCAGGCCCAGAGATGGCGGCGGCATTTCTGGATCTTGTTTATATATGGTTTCTTCTACGCCCTACCACAAAGCAAAAATGGTTCAGGAATGGTTTGAGGAACACAACAACGAGTTCAAGGTGTTGACTAGGCCTCCAAATTCCCCAGATCTCTATCCAATCGAGCATCTGTGGGATGTGCTGGACAAACAGGTCCAATCCATGGAGGCCCCACCTCGCAACTTACAGGATGTGTGTTTGACAGAAATTACGTTATTTATGTCACAAATGTTCTGCCACAGTGAAAACACAAAATTGGGGAAATCCAGTCGATTGTGACACAAGCCATATACATTTTATGTGAGAAACGTCAGTTCTTTGAAAGTTTTCCTTTTTTAACATCCCCTCTTTAGATGTCGCTTGGGCGTACTCCACAAATAGTCGTTCTTTCACAAAGCATTTCACCCTGCTTGCTCTCCTTAAGTGATCCAGTTGCATGTATAGAGAGACAGTCCAACAATTATCACAAGGTTTTTGTGAACGAGTCTTAGAAATGTGTTATTTCCCTTTAACCCACTGACTTAACCAACCAGAGGGTAATGCCAAATCTTAACCCATAAAAAAACATCTGTGTTTATTTTTACTTCACATACATTTTTAACTGTATACATACTTTCACACCACCTAACTAATTTATTTGATTCATCCTTTATTTAACCAGAGCTCACATTCTTTCAATATCTTTTTCTATTGAGAAGCAGCATACATATTTCACGTCACCTATAGACATTTATCACTCACTGGACAAATGTTGAATACTGAAGTGAGACTGCGAGATCTTGCTGTTTGATGGTGTATATGTGCGTGTGTTTGTGTTTGTGTTTGTGCGTGTGTGGAAAAGCTATCAGATGGAACTGTAGTGAGTGGATTACCTCTGACCCAGGCTGGCGGGAGGGACTGATACGCCTGTAATTGCTGTCAATGTGTGTAGGTTTGTGTGTGTGGGTTCGTGTTTGTTGAAGCACACATGTGTCTATGTGTGTTTATGGGTGAGCAAATGCTTGGGTTAATTACTTCTGAATCCCCACCTCTATCTAGAATAATTCCACAAGCATGGCGTGTACTAATGCTTGCACCCTAACTTTTCTTATTTTTTGTTGCACTGATGTTACTAACAGCTACTTAATTGAGAAAAATGCCTTTACTACTACTGTGTAGTGTGGTTGTCCCACCTAGCTATCTCATGATGAATGCACTGACTCGGGATAAGAGCATCTGCTAAATGGCTCATATTTAAAATGAAGCGTGTGTTTGTACAACCTCAGCCTTGATTATAGCGGAGATAGACATGGTCTGTAGGTGGTGAAGTACATTGTGGACTCTGATGGCGTACTACTAGTGGGAGATCTTCTATGTGTGTGTGTTTGTGTGTGTATCTGTGTGTGTGCATGAAAGGTGATGAGAGTGTAAGAATGTCAAGAGAACATGTTACAGGTTAACTATTGGCATGTACAGGATATTCTGCCTTAGTTCTGTTTGTAATTGAGCAGGTGTGTGTGTGTGTGTGTGTTTGGCAGACTATAGAAGTGTCCGTGTGTGTGGTAGACAAGTTGTGCATTTTATCTGTGTGTGATAGATGAGATGTGTTGTTTAGAAATTGTGTTTTAATGACACTAATTATTGGAGGTTTCCTTGTGCTGGTGCTCTGAGCAACACAAGTCTAGCTGCGGGATCATCTGCTGAACACAGAGGTGACGGTTGATGATATTCGTGTATCAGAATCAGAATCACCTTAATTCGCAGAGTACATCTAAACATACTAATTACTTGGTTTATAGGCATAGTACAGAACATATAGGGCCAGAATACACAGACATATAGGCTAACATACAATTATTTGCAATGGGTGGTGAGCATATAAGATAATATTTGCAGCAAATATTTATTCTGAACTCATAATGCATCTTCTAATGTGGAGTCACCTGGTGATGAACCACCATAGGGGCAAGAAGGTTTTGTCTGAGGCATCCTCTGTGCCCGAAACACTACCTATACCATCATGATCTCTCCTCTGCTCCTCAGTAACTCTGTGCGACACTTGCAGAGGAATACAAGATGGCTATTGCTGATTTAACATAAAAACAGATGCCATCATCGCTACATCTGTTCAGCAAGAGAATATTTGACCTTGGAAATGGTGTCTGAATACAACTTGGGTTTACGCATTGGAGAGGCTATGCACTATCTTGGAAATCCTGGTGAATAGTATTATTTTGTTGCGACCATGCTTGTTCTATGCCCATAGAGCTTTGTTTGACATGTCAGTTCTCAGAGTGTCACGACCCCATCCCCGTGGTTTTCCCTGTCTGTCTGTTTTGCGTTAGTGTTCCGGTTGCTGGGCAATGAGTACAAAGTGGGAATCCAGGAGCACCTGAGCCAGCCCTCGTCAGGAATCAGTACACCTTGTCCTGATCAGCCTTACACCACCATTTAAGCTGAGACCTGACAGCCAGTCCCTGTCTGCACGCCTGCCATAACCCATTTCATCACCGGACTGCACTCAATAAATACTTGTTTCCCTCACCACCTACCTTCTCTGGGTCTGCGTTTGGGTTCGGTACCTTGGGTTTCTGACACAGAGATTGCCTCAATGCAAGCTATCAAGCTATTAAGTAACCAAATTGCTTCTCGCCAAACTTTAACCCGATCCCATCTGCAATGAAGATCAAGACTACACTATTTTCAACGACAAATTCGGTAAGAGGACTTCATTTCATCCATCTTCATGACTTGAGTTCCCACGGCAGCTGATACATTTCCCAGCCACATCATCTGGTCCCTGGACTCAGACCATCACCACTGTATAATCACTCCAACAAACAACCCCCCTGACATGTTCACGCCGCCTCGTTCTCCGACCGTTTCGAGGGAGTTTTGATCCCATTCCGTAAACTCTTACCATTCATCTCCTCTTACCATTGATCCCAAATCATCTTACTATGCCAAACAAACAAACTACGAAACTACTTTAATTGACCGTAAAATGATGATATCCTATTGTCTAGAACCGTCCTATTGTCTTTAGGTCCCTAAAATCAGCCCTCTCCACAACAACATGAGTGACCTTTAAGACAAACGTACCTCAAATCAAAGCAGTAAAACAACAAGCAAACAGAACCAGATGTAAGAAGCTTTAACCTCCAATCAACCTCACCTGGCTCTCTCCCGTCCAGGTACCTCATCCTCCCCTGGGCACATTACTCTCCAGGCCTGTCTGGTGGGGTGGGACCCCCACACAAAGGCACAACGAGTTAGTTTTGGCTCCTACTCTACAAGAAGCTCAAAAAGAAATATTATGTGCAACTCCCTGCGAAGCAGGCACAGCTAATGTTAATAACGGGTTGATCAGTCCATGTTGGGAAGAACAGAAGCTGCTGGAAGTGGATGATGGAGGGCTAGTCAGGAGCATCCCAGCCCAGTGCCTTGGTTCAGTCACTAATGTTCTCATGGCTCTTATCATAAGGTGAAGTGTGTTGTAACTATTCCCCTGGTCATTGCTGTAGAGGATACTTTTTTTTTTAAGACTTACCTGGTAAATAAGGGTTATTAGATAAAAACGATACCCATTTCTTAAGGTTATTCTTGCTTTTCTGGAAACCTCGCCGTTACACGTGCACACACATACATACCAACGAACACACACCAACACACACACACACACGCAATAACACGCCAAACTATTTGTGTGTTTAGTTGTTTGTCTGAAGTAAATAAAAGATTGCTTACCTGGATTGTTGATGAAATGTTGACGCTACAAAGATCGTCTGTGTTTCTGAACCCGCACCTGTTTCGTGTGTCTGTCCGTTGTGTTTCTGCCAAGTCTGCAGAAGTACATAGACACAGGGGATAATAGAGCCGTAAGATTTTGATATATGAGCCTTCAGAAAAGCTTGTCAACCTACTGTAGCCTTCAAGCCCAGTCAAATTACTACGCAAGCAACCAAACACACACACACACAGACACTCTATTGTGTTCTTTTTTTTCCTCTCTCTCTCTCATCACACCAACACACATACATAAACTCTTTCTCTCTCCTTCTGAAAATATTAAAGAACACTATTTAGATATTTCTCTCTGTATAGACAGCACCTCCTGCAGGATTCTTGTTTCAGGAACTAGAATGACATTTTGGAGTCAAGAGTGGATGTGGGGGTGGGGCAAAAGTTGAGAGGAGGAGGCACATGGGAACAGGAGGGGACAGGAGGTGTCACATGGGAACAGGAGGGGACAGGAGGAGACAGGAGGATCAGGAGTGGATAAAAGGGCACAGGTGGGGACCGGAGGGGACAGGAGTGGATAGGAGGGGACAAGAGTGGATAGGAGGGGACAGGAGTGGATAGGAGGGGACAGGTGGGGACAGAAGGGGACAGGAGTGGATAGGAGGAGACAGGTGGGGACAGAAGGGGACAGGAGTGGATAGGAGGGGACAGGTGGGGACAGAAGGGGACAGGAGTGGATAGGAGGAGACACATGGGAACAGGAGGGGACAGGAGGGGATAAGAGGGAACAGGAGTGGATAGGAGGAAACAGGTGGGGACAGGAGGGATAGGAGTGGACAGGTGGAGACAGGAGGGGACTGGAGGGAACAGGAGTGGATAGGAGGGAAGAGGTGGGGACAGGAGTGGATAGGAGTGGATAGGAGTGGACAGGAGTGGACAGGAGGGAACAGGAGGGAACAGGAGGGATAGGAGTGGACAGGTGGAGACAGGAGGGGACAGGAGGGGACAGCAGGGGACAGGTGGGGACAGGAGGGATAGGAGTGGACAGTTGGAGACAGGATGGGACAGGAAGGAACAGGTGGGGACAGGAAGGAACAGGTGGGGACAGGAAGGAACAGGTGGGGGCAGGAGTGAATAGGAAGGACAGGTGGGGATAGGTGGGGACAGGAGGAGACTAGTGGGTAGGGGGACAGGTGGGGACAGTCCAGAGGGAATGGCAGTGTGTTACTGGTATTATTGTTACATATTTATGAGCACATTATTTTAATGTTTTTTGCCCTTCCTTCTTCAAACAATAACACGTTTTACAGAAGCCACAAAAAGATGATAAGATTGAACCGGCAAATCAAGAACACTCCCATGCACGGGGGGTACATTTAGCATGGTTCTAGCTCAGTGACAGACCAGTCTGGCCCACAGCCAGGGTTCCCCCTTCTGGGTGCCCAGCAGCCTAACAAGGTCGAGTGGCATTGGGTGCTGAATGACAGTTCAGTCTAGCTTGCAGTGGATTTCTGCTCGTTGTGGGGCTAACAGCGAATTGAATAGAATATGGAGTAAAGTGGGCTTAAAACAGAAACATGTAGTGTTTCTACATGTTTCTCAGGAAGGGAGTGATTACTATTTTGACAGAACAGGAAGTTGTCAGCATTGTAACTGTTAGTGTCAGCACAGGACAACATTATTAATGAACAAGATGTGACATCCTCTAGTGGAAACATATTGAACTCTAACACGCAGATTGTTCCGTCCCGCAGATTTGACTCTGGGATATTGCCTTGTGTAACAGGATGGACACTTTGTGTGCGTGGGTGCCAGTCAGAGAGAAACACAGGTAGACAGACAGGACACAGACGAGAATGAGTGATGGAGGGTTGTTATTATGTTGGTTATTTTCTCCTTTTAGATTCCGTTGCAAAGGTTAGGCTATTACTCCTCCTCCTCTTCTGTCTCCTCCCTCTATCCTCTCCTCCTCCTTCCCTGCCCAGATGCTTTGCTCTGTCTATCTGATTTATGTCAGACCTTTGGTGGAATAAAGAAATTGCAGTGTAAGTGAATGGAGAAGGCTCACTCTTTGTGTGTGTGTGTGTGTGTGTGTGTGTGTGTTCACGCGTGTTTGTGGCATACTCATGTGAGATGCAGGAAAGGCATTTTCAATCAATCCCAGATCCCTGCTTTGTCAAAGAGATGAATATGTTCAGCTCTGTTCTGTGGTGCCCTAACCATCCCTGTGGATGTACTGATGAGCTCAACAAAAAATGACTACATCAAAATGTGTAATATACTGTAGACTGCCACAAATCTATAAAACACACGTGTATCTTCAGAACAGAGAGAGAGAGAGACACACACACACACACACACACACACACACACATACACACAGACCAAAATACAACAAAAGAGAGAGACACAGAGAGACACAACGAGAGAGCTGGAGAAATAGTCTGACAGACAGAAGGAGGGAGAGGAAGATTTCTTATTAACAGTCATCCAGTCAACCTGTGCCACAACGTGTGTAAAGGTTGGTGATTCAAGTATTTCAGAAAGTTCAAAGAGAAACACTCTTCGTCATCTCTGGAGAAAACATGAATAATAATGACCTTTTAACCAGGAATCCCATTCCCATCTGTTATTAATTCATCTTCATGAATTATGCACGGCTTAACTTTGGTATTTTCCAAAATAATCTATTGACATATCAGATATTTTACTGAAATATGAGTTAAAGCTGTTTCAAATATTTGGATACATTAAAATGACATGTTGTTGGTATTTTAGACCTTTGGTGGTACCAAGTTATAGATATGGACATTTGTTGTAGATTAAATGAGCCAAAGCATTTCTGCATGGTAATTTTCTGATCAAACCTGCCAGAAACGGCCTTAATATTTGACGGAAAAGGGAGGAAGATCAGTGAGAGGAGAGAGATCAAAAGAGAGGAGAGAGGGATGATGAAACGTATTCCTCAGGTTGATGTTTTCAACACCGCCAAATTCTTCACCATTTCCTTCACCTAGAACTCATTTAACCCATTTAAAGCCGTTGATCACAATGGTGACCATCAGTCTCAAGAGTCCTCACTGGCGCCGGAGGAGGTAACATTTTAGTTATCTTCGAATAAGTCTTACATTTTGCATAATATGTAATACCGAATTAGTTTCGGTGTGCCTGGTCGCTAATAGGTGTTGTTTTTATTTCTAGTCTGTTTTTTTTGGATGGAACAGAGAGTATCGTGTAGACATGGCCATATTTAGTACTGTGCATTACCCATCCTCCATTCTGGACTGGGGGACTGTAACGTCTGGTGGCTCTCTTGTATGATATTGATGGGTGTCAAAGCTGTGTGTTTTCAAATGTTTGAACAGATAGTTCTGTATCTTTAACACATCGAACACTTACACAAACCAACAGAGATTCAGTCAGTCTCTCCTCTAAGCCAACAGAGTCTAATGTTGACAGTTGCTCTCTGTGTACATTTGAGGGCTTACTTGCTGCTCTCTTTTGCGCCATGTCCTTTGCAGCATTTTATCACATGAATGGGCTGTAGTCCAGTTGTGGTAAAACTAAGGTCTGCAAGACTTGTTTGGTCGATTGCGAAATTAAGAAAGCAGAGCAGTACTTCACCAATGACACAGTTCTGTGGCACAGACATACTGATGTACAGACCTGGTTTAAGTTTCTGAGTTCTCAGGCTTGAGCACATATTTAGACACGGCTTAGTTGACTTAATTGGTTTCAAGCACTGGTGATGATATACGTTTGTAATATGGAGCTGAAGTACTTTTGTATGAATTTTTGGCCTGAATTACACATATCAGTTAGGGCTATGAATTAATAAACCTTTATAACTATATATATATATATATATATATATATATATATATATATATATATATATATATATATATATATACACGTTCTTATATAGATATGTCCCTTTCGGCTCAGCAGGTGGAGTGGACTATTCCATGTCATTGGCGCAGTTTGTGTGGCGAACACAAACAACAGTCGTTCTTCATATGTGTCCAGAACTTACCCCAGGGTGTTTCTTCTTTCTTTCTATGCAGTGTCCCCTATCAGCTGTCATGAGAGGCAAATGTGGAGGAGGGAGCTGGGCCGTTAAGCTGCCTCTCCAATGTTTCACCTCCTTGCTATTTTCACTCCAATCTGGCATTTTCTTGGCTTGTGTCGAGCTGAACCTCTCCATGGTTCTGAAGCTCATGGCCAGCAGGCCCTTGCACGGTGGGCACGAGATGGGATTGGATCGGCATGCTGCAATACATACAGTGCCTACTGAAATGATTGAAATCCCTTCCCTTTTTGTGGTTAATGGATTTCATTTATAATTGATCAAATGTGTTATTTTTGTCTCATCAATCTACACACAAAACTCCGTAATGACATGGCAAAAAACATTTTTTTTAGAAGGTCTGCTAATTTATTGAACCAAAAAACTGAAATATCACATATACATAAGTATTCAAACCCTTTATTCAGTGCTCCTTTGACAGTTGTTACAGCTTCATAGCTTGGGTATGCATGTACCAGCTTTGCACCCCTGGATTTCAGCAGTTTCTCCCATTCTTCTCAAGCTCTTTCATATTGGATTGGGAGCGTGAGTGAACTGCTATCTTTATGTCTCCCCAAATATGTTCAATAGGGTTCATATCCAAGCTTTGGGTGGGCCAGTCACAGAAGCTGTCGTGAAGCTATTCCAGTGTTATCTTGACTGTGTGCTTTGGGTCATTGTCATGCTGAAAGATGAATCCTGAGGTTTTATGCCCTAAGGACCAGGATTTCTCCAAGGGCCTCTCTGTGTTGTGCTCCATTCATCCCTCTCTCAAACCTTACCAGTCACCCAGTCTCTACCTCCGAGAAACATCCGCATAGCATGATGCTTTCACCACCATTCTTAACCATAGAGATGGTATTTGCCAGGGGATTAGCAGTACCTTGTTTTCATCAAACACAGTTCTTGGCCTTGGCATGGTTCTTTCTAACAGGTTCTCCCATCTTTGTTGTGTGGCAAACTAGGTTCTTGCCAACTGAGTTCTTGGTCACCTCCTTGACCAAATGTTATCTCAGAGGTCTAAAAAGCGTTTCTGGGACTTCATGGGTTGGCTTTTGCTCTGGCAAGCATTATGAAGTGTGGGACCTTATACTGATTGGTGTGTGCCTTTCTAAATCATGTACAATAAATTTGACACGGGTGGACTCCAATCGGGTTCCAGAGTTTTACATTTTCATTTAATTAGCACAAAGTTCTAAAAACGTGTTTTTATTATTAGGTATCGTGTGTAGATAGATTGCAAAAAACAAATATATATGTATAAAAATTAAGTTAATAACACAAGAAAATGTGAAGAAAGTGAGGGGTCTGAATACTTTCCGAAGGCACTTCACATATACATGCATACATACACATTTGTGTTTGACGTGTGGGTGTATGCCTGGTCTGTCAGATTTATAATAAGCCAATCGATGAGAACCACCTAACAGTGACCATATTTACATATCGAGAAGCATCATATTCAAGGCACCACCAAACCTTGCTTTTAAGGATCAGGACATTAATCCAGTTGATTACAAGAAATCTGAGGAGCAGTCTTGTTAACAATCGCTGACTACAGAGGAATCCCCTGCTGAAAACGGCATAGTCCCCCTCCCCAACAAAACCAAGGCAGATTACTGTACCAATGGTGTTCACATCTGTAGGCAACACCAGCCTCCTAGACACTCTGGATCCAGTCCAAATCATCCCAACAGATCCACAGGTGACATCCCACTTGCACTCCACACGGCCATCTTCTTACTGACCTCCCTCTGATGTACCTGTGACCTCTCTTTGATGTACTTATGTGACCTCTCACTGATGTACCTGTGACCTCTCTCTGATGTACCTATGTGACCTCTCTCTGATGTACCTATGTGACCCCTCTCTGATGTACCTGTGACCTCTCTCTGATGTACCTATGTGACCTCTCTCTGATGTACCTATGTGACCCCTCTCTGATGTACCTGTGACCTCTCTCTGACTACACACACACACACACACACACAATACACAATGCAATAACACCCAATACACAATAACAAACAATACTTTGTGTATATAAACCCAAATGACCCTAAACCCCTGCAAAGCAATGCTGGTGCTCCAAGTTGTATATGTTGGTTTCATCGTTTTTATTGCTGGTGATTGGTATTTTGTCTTTGTGTATATTGTTACTGAGATGAAACTAAACAGAAACTAAATCACAAGACAGAACAGAACAATGTTACATTGGGCGTAACCAAACAATGGCCGACAAGATACATTAGGAAAGCAAGAACTTAACTAGGGACAGGTGAAGGCAATAATGAGAAACACGTGTCAGGGCTCCAAATGAGGGAGGGATGGTGTTGGATCTTGTTGGTCAGCCTGATGTGCACCATCAGACATATATATTCCTTTTCTATGGTACGTTTGAAATATTTTCTATATTCATCTTAGAAAAATAAGCATTTCACTATCCAGTCCAGCATGTGATATCATTAATATGGATATATACTGTAGGTAACGGAACTTAGGAATGGAGTAAACGTGATGTTATTTTGTTATAGTCACTACAATGCATGTTCCCTTTGGTCATAATGCTGTACATACTTTACATTATGGATTACATGTCAGGGGAACTGATGGCATAATATTTGCATAGTGTCTGGGCAAAATGTTGGAACAAATGGTCTCACCTCTAAACAGCGTGCACATTTGTATGTGTGTTTATATGTGTCCTTTCCAACCCACAGACACACTCGCACACAAACACACAATGATTTTATTTGTCTTTATCAGTCCCTTCATTCCCCTCCCTTGTTTTCAGACTCCCTCGTTCAATATTTCATGCTGTTGAGCGTGTATCTATTCTGAGATTTCTCTCTCTCTCTCTCCTCCCTCAATCCTTTCCTTCTTAAAAAAAACCTTGTCTCTACACATCAGTCTTCCTGTTCTCTTCCTGTCCCTACACTTCTATAATTCCTCCTATCCATCTCTCCCTCTCTTTATCTCATTGCTCTCCTAATGTTCTGTGCCTCATCTCAGTCTTCCTTCCTTTTTCTCACAGACTCTCTTTCTCTGTTTTCCCTTTCTGTCTTCCCCTCCCTCCATCGCCCCTCTCAGTACAGACGACAGAGGTTACATGACTATTCAGAACGACCGGGCTCTTCCCTTCCCTCTTTCCCTCTACCTCCTCATGCCCCCCCTGGGGACCTCAACAGAAAAAGCCTCGTTCTCTTTGCACCTCTTTGGTTTTTGCGTCCCCCTTTCCCATCCAGTCTTAATAGTGCTAGCACCTCTCCACCTACTCCTTGTCCGTCCCTCATTCCGCTCGGCCTCCCCCTCGCTCCCCCTCGCTCCCCCTCGCTCCCCCTCCCCATCTCGCTCTCTGTTTTAGCCAGTGTTGTTTTAGGCACAGCAGCAAAAGGTAAACAGTGAGATTGAAAATTCGTGTCAGTCAGTCGGGTGAGAGAAGGAGAGAAGGAGAGAGGGGGAGAAACTCTGGCGGTGAGGGAGAAAGAAGGAGAGAGAGGGAGGGAGTGTCAGTGCAATTTACTAACACAACGGTGCACAGACAGGCGGATGAAGTGAGTGAGGGAGAACGGAAAAATAAGACTGTTTGAGTATACAAATGCCAGTCAAAAAAATTTCAAAAAATGGTGTGACAGACAGGCAGAATAAAATCCATGTAATTTTGAGGTTCCTTGTGTTGTCAAGGAAAATAGTAATGTTATTCCTGACAAACAATGAGCAACTCTGGTGAAAATCCAGCGGCATATTGAAAGTTGACACTGCCGATTGGCCAGTCACTTTGACACTGACAAGGAGAGCAAGGAGAGACCGGTCCTCAGACCGGGTGTCAGCTACACTAAAGAGGAGAACAACAGACAGACCCAGCACTTCTAGTGCCCGGTGGTGGACGCTGTTGTGTGTTTCTTGAGGAGAGCCAAGTGTGTTCACGTGCGCGTGCCTGTCTACAGTCCGTTGTTGAGTAGGGCACTGACGCTGGGCTTTGCGATCGGGGCGTCTCATATCACATTGAGCGCAATGGAAAAAAGAGAAAGCAGCCATCTCAGATTGGATTTGAGGACGGGGGAAGGACCATGTGACAGATGTGCTGTTGCCTGGCGCCAGGTCTAAAATGTCATGAGGGCCTGGGTGTCACAGCAGAATGTTCCGGCAGCCTCACGGCCATTTTTCATCATAAAGACTATATAACACACTAATCCAATGGCACTGGGACATCTGGCTCCAGCTACAATCTCCCTTTTAAAAATTGACAGGGGCCTTTTGCACAAACATAAAAATTGTCAGAACCTGTTACAAAAAGCCTTATTCCTAGGGAAATCGACTGAACGATATTCACAACAGAGCGTTTCTCTCTCTTCTGCTGAACATGAGCTTTTCAAATTGAGCTATTGCACTTATTTCAATGCCAACCATATCTGCAGTAACTCTGTTCTTGTACTGGATCCTACAGAATCCAGGATAACAAGACCCGCAATAGTTTGTATTCTATTTAAGCAGCAGGACAGATTTTCGTATTGCTTCCTGCTACCATAATATCTCTCAGACAGAAAGGGAAAAGAGAGAAGTTTGATAGACAGAATGGGACAGAGAGGAGAAGAGAGGAGTGTGATGAAGAGGGTGGCGTAGTGCTCATTAAAAGTGGCCTGTATTACAGGGGGGATGGAGAGGAGCGGAGGAACGGAGGAGCGGGTAGAGAGGACAGGTAGATCACGAGAGACAGAGCTAACAAAAGACCAACGGAAATAGATTTGGTCCGAGTGAGGCTGTGTGGTTCGGTGTAGTTGTCTAACCTAAAATGAATGTTGCTCTGGATACGAGGGTCTGCTTAATGACTGGGTAAATCCAGAGCTGATACGCCTGGTTCTACATGGGTAGAGACGTTTCTTAGGAGCAGCGGACAACCTCTGATTAGTCATACCTGTGCTGTTTCCATTTGTTATTAAAGCACGGATGCTTCTCTGGCAAAACTATGCCATCTGTCGCTATTTAACTTACCAGATCTCCTTGATTTTTTTTATTTATTGTGATTAAATACCCCCTGGTAAATATTGTTATGCATGATTTGTATTGGTCTTATACACTTTCGAAGATGTTACACGTGTTGTGAAAGGCTTGTGTCTCTGCTTTATAATGTAGTGGGTCCAATAAATTAACTCTAAATAGACTGTAATAAACTGTCAAACAGGAAAGAGTAATCCATTCAGGTAAAAATACAAATTCAAAATGCCAAACACATTACAGTGCAGACTAAGTCACTGTGCGTGTATGTGTGTGTGTGGGTGTGTGTTCCTGGAGTGAGTGTGTACATCTTGGCAAAGTAAAGTTTTCCACAAAATGCATGTGTAAGTGAAGGACTGGGCCCCAATGTATGTTGTATCAGATATTTCAAACAACGTTCCCAGCTATGGAGAAAACACGAGAGAATGAACACAGTTTAACAAGACAGCAGTTGGGCTGAGTATGTTGGCAGGTTTGAAAGAAAATGTGTTTCATGTTAGTAACTCTTGTGTTTTAACTAGAGGTTTCACTCTAACGATTTGACACAACTATCAACACTGATGGACAGGGAGCCGGTTAGACACCAATGTATGAATTTGAAGCTTTAGTTGGTAATGACTCTTAACAGAGATAGGAAGCCCAGGGACAAGGCAGAGGAAGCCTGTAAGCCTGTGAAGGAACGGGACAACACTCTGACATTCAACATTCATCAGTACATCTCAGCACTTTTCCCTACCAAAAGTACAATTTGTTACAAACTAAGTTTTCTAAACTTTAGCCTCTTACAAAGTTTTGAAAAGTCAAAGAATTTGACCAAAGTTATTGGTCAGTTGAACATCTCTTACCATTGCTATGCTGATGAAACTCAGTTGTACCTTCCCCTGAAAATGTATTTAAAGAATGCCCTGAAATCACTCTCTGATTATCTTAGAGACGTTAAATACTGGCTAGTTAAAAACGTTCTTCAATTATATAATACAAAAACAGTTATTGTATTTGGCCCCACAGATTCCACCAAGGTTGTTGTTAATAATTTAGGGCCCATATTCAACAATGAACATAGCTTTGTGAAAAATCTTGGTATAATTTTTGATTCAGATCTCAATTTCGATAAACAAGTAAATGCTGTTGTCAGAGGCAGCTTTTTCCAACTCCGGGCCGTTGCCGAATTCCTTTAAGGATTTAGAGACATTTATTAATGTGTTCATTTCCTCCCGTCTGGACTATTATAACTCTTTGTATATGGGAATCTGTAAGTCTACCTTGTCCCGCCTTCAGCTTGTTCAAAATGCAGCTGCTAGGTTTTTAACTGGTACAAAAACGAGAGGAAGCATCACTCCTGTACTGGCCTCTCTCCACTGGCTACCTGTTAAAAATAGGATTGATTTTAAGGTTCTTTTATTTATTTTTAAGGACCTACATGGATCAGCACCCTCCTATATGTCAGACCTCCTTAGCCAGCACTCTTCTTCAAGGACCCTTAGATCGTCCCACAAACTGCTTTTGTGCGTTCCACGGTCACGTCTGAAGTTTAAAGGAGATCGTGATTTTTCTGTTGCTGCTCCAAACTTGTAGTACAGCCTACCTTAATATATTAGTTCTTCTACTAGTAGCAACGTTTTTAAATCTCACCTTAAGAATTTTTTTTTTCTTTAGCATTTGAGTCTGCAAAGGAAGTTCTGTTTATGTTTGTCATGCCCTATAAATGTTTAGTTGGCTATATGTTTTGACTGTACAACACTTTGGTCGACATAAGTTGTTTTTAAATGTGCTTTGTAAATACATTTTAAATAAACTTTCAAAAGTGTTTAAGATGTAAATGCATTCTTTCTGTGGAAGTGAATTGCAGCAACACCAGGTCATATTCAAACCAACATTTCTGCACATCCCATTAACAATGTTTTTGTTTTTGTCCTCCACCAGGTTTAAAATCCTGTAAAAACATAAAAATGGTAGAATGATTCCCTATACTATATAGTGCACGCTTTATTTCGTTTTTTGTGTCCATGTTTTCAATTTGCAGAATTGAAAATCAAACTTTTTACATTGATTGAAATGTTTAGCTGGCACCATTGGGACAGGGTTCATAACGTCCTACGATGTCTCATCGTGGTTGGAAATCCGATCTAGCACTGTTACAGTATAGGAGGGGGCTGAGTTGGGGTCCGGCACCTTATCACCCAGCATCCTGGCAGGCTGAGGGCACTACAGGGCAGGACACATGGTCAGTGGCTCGGGTGGGGTTGCAGCGTAATTGCAATGGGTCAAGGGTGACCGCAGTGTTGGAGGTGATGGAGACTGATACGCTGCTTGAATGTATATTCACTGGAATTAGATAAAAATAGTATGGCATGTTTTGGTCACAGAATAAAAACCTGGCTACTTGTCTAGAGGTTCTACAATTTCTATATAGCCTTGAATCACTTTTTATTATGCTAATTTCTAAACAAACCACACTTTGGGATGGATTCTAAAAATGCTACCATGTTTTTTGGTTTATTGTTTAAACAGTGAGTTTATATATTCAAAATAGGCTACTTTGAATCCCCTGTACTGTAGCTCACCTGGTAAGAGTATGAGGCTGGTACATTTTATTCCCATGAGAAACCACTATACAAAATAATGAAAATATATGCAATCACTACTGTATGTGGCTCAGGGTATGAGTGTCTGCAAAATTACTTCAAATGTAAAAAAGAATTGAAACAATAGTAGATAGACTAGCTAGCCTATAGATCAGGAACCAAGTGACAACACTGCCCCCCATGGCTACGCGGGTAAAGATCCATTGCTTGACAGATTTCCAAGGTATGGCCTTCTGCACAATGCCCTGGAGGAGTTGCCCATACTGTGACGTCAAACAACAACTCAACTCTCCACTACTCTCCATCGGCTCCATTTTGTGTCTGCTGTAGATTGGCTTTAAAACATGTTGTGGATTGTGTTGGGTATGTGTGGGGGATAGGCATTATGTTTGTGTGTGTGCGAAGGAGTGAAAGGGAGGGATAAAGATCGAGAGACAGACAGACAGGGAGAGAAAATATCCATAATAAAAGTTTGTGGTTGAAACAGATGGGAGTGTGAGGCAGGTGGTAGAGAGAGGGGGAGAGAAATGGACAGCTCATGAGAGAGAAAGGAGGAAGAGAAAAGACAAGTGGGATTCCCCAATGACATCTCATCTCTCTCTTTCTGGTTCTCTCCATTTCCCTCGCTTTTCTACCAATAAATCATTCTGACTTCTTAACCAACTCATTCCCCGCAGAGGAGAGGAAAACTGTAACAATCTTTTTCCCCTCCTCCAACTCTCCCTCCCCCCCCCCCCCCTCTTTCTCTCACCCTCCCTCAAGATGAATGTAACCCCACAGACATGTTTGTTTTTCTATCTTTGTGGGGACCACCTTATCTCCTGTGGGGGGGGTGGACAACCTTATGTAAAGTGTGCAGTGTGAAAATGTCAGCTCTCGTTGCATGCTTTTCTTAACACTCTTCAAGCAGCGTTGATGTCAGCTCGTAAAACAATCAAACTTCTTCCTCGCATTTTTAAGTTGGAAAGAGCTTTTTTGTTTGTGTCAACCAAAAACCAAAAAAAAAACGTCAGGCTTTATATGTTTTTTGGGACTTCAGGTTAAACCTGGATCACACAGAGAAACACACACACACACACACACACCCTTTGAGCCGATGTTTGTTGGGTACCTTAAATCATTATAATTCATCATAAAATGAATAACCAATGAATGATACGCTCTGACAATTACAACAATAACTTTTTCTATATGAAGAGGCTAGTGAGACGGATATGAGGTCATCTTTAAGTTTCTATACATAAGTTTACAAGAAGAACTGGACTAGACAGGAAATAAGCCTACCGCCTACAATACCAGAGTGTGATGTGTGAAAATGTGAGTGTGTGTGCGTGTGCGTGTTACTGCGGGGGTACTGTCTAATGTGTGTGGATGTAGTCAGCATGTAGACTAAATAAAGCGGGACAAATCCGGATAGCCGGGTAGCCATTTGATTCTCCTCCTGCTGTACAGGCTCCGGTCGGTTACAGACTGTACTGGTACCAGATTCCATTCCTGCCACTGCCGCATTGAGCTCTTTCACTTGGGTGGCTGGAGTGAAGAGAGAGACGGAGAGGGGGTTAACTTCCGTTTACGGCTCTCTGTCTGTTGAACAGGTGCCTTAACTTTATTCACGATGAGCGGCCGTTCTGCAGACGGGAGTGGAAATGAGGAGCTAATCAATTCGTGTGTGTGTATCCGTGAGAGAGTGTGTGAAGGCATGGGAAAGATTATAGTAGATAATAATGATTCAATTAGTTAGTATTAGGCTATACCTTTCCGTGTCTGGACCCTCAGTCCGGTGTGGGTATGAGGGCGGCAAAAACCTGTTTAATAATGCAGGGGAAAATATGCTACAGATATAGATAGCGAGGAAAGGAGGTCCTCATGGGACGTATCTGAGGCAGGTTTTAAGTGTCGTCTGCCCGTCGTTTTAAGGGGAACACTTAAACAGCCCTAACAAAACTCTCCCGGCAGGCCTCTGATAGACAAGGGTTGTGAACGCGTCTTGGACACAATATTGAAGGAATGCGAATCCACTGAAGGCGCGCTTTTGTCATTTGTTGGGGGGTGGAGTTAGTTTCTGAACGAGCGATGCCTACCAAATAGAGAGAGGGAGCTAGTAGAAAGCGAGAGTGAGGAGATGGAAATACTGAGAACGAGGGAGGAATGAGTATTCATGATTGCAAGCATCGCTGGATGGATGGAAATATAGTAGGCTAGATAACGCAGAAACTTGATTTAATTGTTTTAAACCATAGAAAAAAAGAAAAAAAATGTCCACTACATTTTCAAATACTCAATTATTAATCCACGACTGAAGAAGAATAAATGTTCTTGCCATTGTTAACCAAACATTTCCGAGTGATAACGATGCGTGGGGATGCACGCGGGTGATGTGAATGGAATTCATCTCTCTTTTGTTAGCGCTGTTTTCATCCAACTAGCGCAGATCATCCTCCGCTGTATCCTCTCCCCTTTTCGAACGGTCAGCGGACTGGAAAGGAACCGAGTTCTGTATAGAAAGGAAACCGCTCTCCTGTGCTCGAAAGCCGGACCTCTCACCTCCCAGTCCCCTCTCTGGGAGCGGACCTCATTGGTATGGAAGCGCCAGAAACAGCTATTTTGTAGGGATCCCTTCTAAAATCGAAGCAGCAACAAATTCCACTATTACGACGGGTTTTTTTTGGGGGAGGGGGGGGGGGGTGCGCAGGATCGGGATAGGGGGGATGAGGGACCTCGCATCACAATGGAATTCGAGTTTTTCAATACTTCCCCAGTGCGCTACGAACGCAGCCCTAGTCCGTATACTACTGTATGTTCACCTCTAAATTGATGTCTATTGATTTCATTATTGTAATCAAATCCGTGATGCTCCATTTTGTTGGGTGAAGGGACGGAACGCGAGGAAAAAAGAGAGAAAGAAAGAGACGGAAGAAAGGACGGAGGAGAGAGATCCGGAGAGCATGGCTCTTGCAACGCTGTCTCTCTGTGTGCTAACTCTCACCTGGGCAAACTTGTACCAGGTGTGTGCCAACAGGCACGCGGTGCATTGGAACAGCTCCAATATACAGTAAGACCCCCTCTCTTGACGTCCCTCACTCTTCACTACGGTTGTCGAGTGTCTGCGTATACATGCCGATGAGTTTGTGTGTATGTGTGTGTATGTGTGTGCATATACGAGTACATGTCCCTGTGTTCGGAAAATGTGTAACATTTTAGCCCAATCCGTGTTTCGTTTTTACATCTGTGCATGTAGGCGACAGTAAAGTGATGAGCACAAATATCCTATCGGGATATGATTTTGGACAATGTATCTCAATATAATTTCTGTACAGTACATATGTTCGATATGTTTTCAGCGCTTTACTTCCATGATTGATCAGAACTTTTCTTCATGGCTCTCTCTTCCCTCGGAGTCATACAGTATAGTAAGGGAATATGCTAGGGACAATACATCTTAATACAGAATGGGGAGAATTGCCAAACTGATCATTGGCTCCATTGGAATCCTAACTCGGGCACCATGAGGTCCCTGACAGCCCTAGGGAACCATGTGAAGTGCACCAACAATCCTTGGCCCAGTCTATGTTGAGTTTGTCTTGTTGTGTGTGAGCCACTTCGCCCTCTGCCAAGAGGTCAGACCTCCATGGTACTGGGCCAGGTTCCTCTTCATGGCTTCCTTAACCTTAACGTAATCACCGTTTGGCTATCTCAGTCACCATGTCACAGGTCCCTTATCTACCCACTACCTCTCTGGTCACCTCAATGTGTTTTTTCCAACTTCTCATGCCCACACAGACTCGCTGTACACACATGCATATACGCAATTACACCTGCAAATACACACACACACGCGCGCGCACACACACACACACACACACACACACAAACAAACACTGACTCACACATGTAGATGCTGACATGTACTGTAGACATAACGATAGAAACTCTGTCTGTCCCCAGCTCTCATCCACCTGTCTCTCTGTCCCCAGCTCTCATCCACCTGTCTCTCTGTCCCCAGCTCTCATCCACCTGTCTCTCTGTCCCCATTTCTTCCCTCTCTTCTGTCCCCATCTCTCCTCCTCCGCTCTTCTATCCCTCTCTGTCCCCATCTCTTCTATCTCTCTCTGTCCCCATCTCTTTTATCTCTCTCTGTCCCCATCTCTCTTCCACCTCTCTCTCTGTCCCCATCTCTTCCATCTCTCTTTCTTTGTCCCCATCTCTCCTCCACCACTCTTTCTGTTCCTCACGCTGGTCTTTGAGGACCTCTGTGTCGTCTTTTTTATCTGGTTCAATTAGGAGCACTTCTTCATCCTGACCCCATTGTGTTCAAGCTGTGTCACTATTCAATCTCTCCCTCTCTTTCCATCTCTCTCTTCCTCACTCTCTCTCTTCCTCACTCTCTCTCTTTCTCACTTTCTTTTCTCTGGGCTTTTTCCTGCTCTAGTCCTGATTTGAATTCTTCTCTCCCTGGCTTCTGTCCGTATTCGTCCTCTGCCCTAACCGCTCCTCTCCCCCTCTTCTAACCCCATGTTAACACACACAACATCCAGTGACCTTATGACGCTGAAGCAACCCTCTTAACCCTGCCTATTTAACCCTGTAGAACAGCCCCATGTTGGGAGAGCTTCGTGCTTGCGATGGCAGGACTGTGGGGTCGATTCCCATGGTGGACTATACTGCAACAACGTATGCACTGATCATTGTAAGTTGCTGTAGATCTAAATGTCTGCTAAAATGTACATTCAACATTAAAGGTTGAGCTCTTCAAATCTAGAACTCAGACTCACAATGACGTGAGTCATAAGAATATAAACACCTCTCACAGACGGCAATGAAATATTTCTAGTCCTCAAGTCTTTTGACCTGGAAGCTTTTACTTTACAATACACTGTAAAAATATATGAGGCAAGTTGTGAATTCAGACTGCTCAATATCTTTCTCAGGAGGTTGAGTATATAAATTCAGAAGATACTGTCTCAACATCCATACAGACATTTTATCAACAACATGAATTCTCTGAATGCTTTTCAATTTGAGCTGTGATTCTTAGAGACGCTGGTTGAACATAAAGATGTTGCAGGCTGTGAATATGAATTTCTCATCTGATTGATACCCATTACTTTATTGTGTCAGGATTATTATTTTTTGACTCCAGATTTGGCTCATTACTCCCACTTTAAGCAGTCTGGGACTTTGTGATTAACAAAATGCTTTTTTAAACCTTCTGTTTCGAGCTGGATATGTAATACTGTTTGTCATATACATAGTTCTTATATTTCCGTAATTATTATCACATACCTCAGTTAGCTATTACATTTGCATGTTTGAGAAAAGGCAAGGGACTTTGACGACACGCCACATACATGACATAGAGCCAGTTATCAGGGAGCCTTTTTGGATCAACAGGGTCACCTTTACAACCCGTGGCCAAGACCCGTGGAATGCGTCTTTGACTAATCCTTAGTTGAAATGCTTCTTAGTTGATGTATGGCATTTAGAAAACAGACGGACAGGCAGGCATACAGACAGAAACAGTCATTCTGTTCAGAAAGGCAGAGAGTATCTGATCTGTCTGGTAACCGTCTAACTTCACGCTGAGAGCTTTTCTGGAGTGGAGCAGCACGCTGTCAGCCCTCAGCTAGTCCTGGTAGCCACACATAAAATCACACACAGACAAAACACGCACAAATACATGGGCATAACACACACAAAAGTGTACACAAAACATGCACAAACACATATGCGCAAAACACACACAAACACACAAACACGTACGCAAAACACACATAAACACAAACGCAAAACAGGCACAAACACATAAGCAAAACACACACAAACACACAGACTCTGCGGACAGTCAGCCATGGCGGTGGGTGTCTTTTGTTGAGGAGTGTGGTTAATTAAAGAACACTGAATCTCAGTGGACCTCCCTTGAGCTGCTCTGCTGCAGTCTCTCTCTCACACACACACACACATACACACACACACACACACACAGAAACTGTGTTATCTCTGCCTGCCGTTCGGCCCTAGATATGGCAGAATCAGTCTGAGTGGAAGTGTCCATGGTTTGGAGTTCTTCTCGGGTTGTTGTGGGTCTGAAAAAGGCTTGTCACACTATCAGTTTCTCACCTCAGCTGCTTGAGGTGAATTTGTTCATTGGCACGTGGATCCATGCCACCAGCTACCAAAAATAACCTTTCTTGTTTTTTAAATGGTGAATCGTGCAGTATTAAGACTGTCCATGGTCGACAGCCCTCTCTCAGGACTGGACATTCAGCCACTATGTGTGTGTCAGTGTGTGTGTGAATTAAAGATGTCTCTGCTTGATGACTGAAATAAAAACAAGCCACCGGACCAGTAAATCACCCATTATCACCCGACACCTAGCAATTAACTACTACTGAGCTCTGTGTGTGTGTGTGTGTGTGTGTGTGTGTGAGCTCCATATGGCATTGACCAGCTGGAACGTGGAACGTGATCACATTTCTACAAAGGCTCCCGGCAAACAGGTATGTTCTGTGTGTTTTATGGGTGTGTGTGTGTGTGTGTGTGTTCAGATGGGTTGGTAGAGTTGGGTTCATTGTAGATGGAGGGCATGTTTAGTGGTACTGTGTGTGTTTGTGTGTGTGTGTTCAGATCGGTGGGGGAAGGAGGGGGGGTCAATGCAGATGGAGGCCATGTTTGGTGGTAGTGTGTGTGTTTGTGTGTGTGTGTGTGTGTGTGTGTTCAGATGGGTTGGTAGAGTTGGGTTCATTGTAGATGGAGGGCATGTTTAGTTGTGTCTGTCTAAGCATGAGTGTTCATTCATCAGGTCTGTAGTTGGGTGGTGGGTGTGTCTCCTGTGAATAATTATAATATTCACGAGTGACAGAGACCAAACGCTGAATCAGTTAGAACTATAACAACAGACTGAACAACACAGGCTTAGAGTGTGTCTGTGTGCTTGTCTGTGTGTAGGTGCATTTGGGTACATTTTACCACACTAACACAGTAAACATGGCCTAGCGGTAGCTTTTAGCTGGTCCCCACTGAGAAAGGGGCTGTTTAGGCTTCAATGTTAGGTTTAGGATAAAAGTTTCAACTAGGGTGACAGGTTTGTCATTCGGGTTAAGAGTTAGGGTTAGATCTTTGGGGTTAGGGCATAGCGAAGATATAATTTTAAGTGGGAATAACTTTTTGTGTCCCCACAAAGATAGAGATTCCAAAATGGTTGCGTGTGTGTATTTGTGTGTACGTATGTGTGTGTATGTGTGTGTACATATGTGTGTGTACGTATGTGTGTGTACGTGTGCGTGTACGTGTGTGTGTGTGTGGTTAGAGAATTTAGTAGACTGATTGTCCAGCCCCCTGACAGCAACACAAACATATCAGTCTACCAGGCCTACTTAAAACAACACCATTACCATTCCTGAATCTGCTTACAGAAGAGAATATCCCTCACTCTGTATCACAATGGGATGTGTGTGTGTGTGTGTGTGTGTGCTGGCTGTAAATCATAGAGACCTGCACTGCCACCATCTGGTTCAGCTGCCATCGCATGTACACGCATGCTCGCGCACGCACACATACACACACGCACACACACACAACTCCTAGGACAGCCTGGTGATTGTTATTGAGCAGGCAAAGGAAGCAGGTCTTTTTTAATAAGCATGTGAATGTGTTTGTGCGCGTGTGTAGACACATCATTAATTAGTGACAATAGGGAAAACATGGGTGATGAATGAGTTATTTCTGCATAATAAAAACTAGTCATCAAGCAGATGTGTGTGTGTGTGTGTCTGCTTGCTGTGTGTGAGTCTGTATTTGTACTATGTTTGTGTGTGTGTGTGTCTGTATTTGTTTTAGGGGTCGGGTATTGTTTGGTAGGGTGTGTTGATGGATTTGTTTCAAAAGTCTGATGCAAATAAAACTAGGAAAATGAACTGGTTTTGCTTTCTTATCCACTTCATACACCGACCAACATCTCTTTATCCACTTCATATACAGATCAAATCCCCACAAATGTACCATGCTTGCATTCTTATACCAGCTTTTTTAAATATCTGATAAGGCTAGGTGGTAAAACTGGAGGAAAAATAGAAATATCTACAAACCTATTCATGATTTCGGCATTTTCACAGACCCTAAAACAGAAGCACAGGCATTTAGTCTGTGACTTGTTCTCTGCTTTTTAAAAGTGAATTAATGAACACTTATTTTACCATCTTAAAGGACGGTTCAGTAAGACGCTATTGCCACTAGCAGCATCACAGATATTGTGATGGATGATGTGCAAGAACTAGAGCCAATTTAGACTACATCAATTGACAAGAACGCAGTTTAATTTAAATAACATTAAGGTGAAATGAAAATACAATTTTCAATTCACACTAGCTACAAGTGACTCCAGGCGAATCCCAACGCTTTGTGCAGGCCACTGGGAAGACATATAAACTCACTGGCGACGTTGTTTACCAGGTAACTAACATGGCGCTCTTCATCGAAAGTGCTGTTGATAGTAGAATTGTTTCAGGGCCTGGTTTAGATGTTTTCCGTTGCTTCCTGACAAAAATAAAACCAAAAATGTTTATGGAGCTGGAAAAATGTTGACTTCCATCATCACTTGTCCACCCGCTCCAAAACGTATTGAGTGAGACACCGTCTTTAGGCGCTTTGGAAGGTGTGGTCACCTCTGAAGGTGACGCGTGACAATTCCATTTTCATCCTTTTACAGTGTAATGAAATGTATCTCGGACACAAGTCTGGCATCAAGGCTCGTTCATCAAATCAAGCTGTAGCTTTCAGACTGTCACACACACACACACACCGTCTGCGCATGTGCTGGAGGAATGCTTTTACACCGTATAGCCACAGGACCTAATCAGCTGAGATTTCACCATTCTAATTGCCTCGGTAATCTGCTTAGAGAAAGCATTAAGGCACCTCAGGGGTTTGTAAAAATACTGCGATCTACTGTGTGTTATGCGGAGGAAACAGACCTCAGTTCTGTTAGATTCGACATACACCACGCCCCCTCATGGCTTATTGCTAAAATCTACATTTCATTTGAACCGCTAACAGTCCGCATAGTTTCAGAACATCCCCCCACCCCCATAATTTGCCACTTACATGTATAAAGTATACCTGCAAATAAGTGATAAATACAGGGCCGTGAGATGGGGGTCATTTAAATATTGAATTTTTTCCACAGGTAACATCCCACATCTTCGCTCTGTAATGTGTTCTCTTTCTCTCTCTCTGGTTAAGCTGAATTAAAATTCTGCTCTCCTCCTAGGTCTTGGAAAGGCACCCCGCAGGATTTCATCAAAACAGTGATACTTTCAGAATAATGTTTTTTCTTCCCTTTCGGTTTTCCTTTTCCTTTCTCCCCCACTCAGTTACTCTATGGTCAGATGCTTGAGTGTGACAGTGTTTAAAGAGCTTGTTCCCCAGTGTTACACTGTAAAGCTGCCCCCTGTGGGGCTCCTAAATGTGTGCGTGTGTGTTTCAGAAGCACATTGTCCTGCACTGTTCCTGGGTTCAACACTCTCTGATTGGTCGTCTCATTTCTTCAAAAACACTTTCTGATGTGATTGGCTAATCAGAAGCGTTACCATAGAAATGGCCCGTTAAGGCATGGTGCAGCAGTAAAATCAAATTCTGATTGCTTTGGACTTGAATCACACAACAACTCTCATCTTTGTTGGTTTGGCCTAAAATTTGGATTTCATCCTGATTAACTTGGTCTAAAAGACATTTTCAAGAATAACACGTTCTTTGGGTTGTAATTCTGGCTAAGGAATGTGTGTGTGTGTGTGTGTATTCAGTGTTTTCATGTGAACTTAATGTGAACACAGTGTGGTTTTCTTACGTTTGTGTGCACAAAAGATTCCCAAAAGTTACCCGATCTGAGTCCATCTTATTTACATTTATATAATTTAGGAAGTGCTCTTATGCAGAATGGCTTAAATTAGCGAGTGCATTCATTTTCATATTTATTGTTGTTTTCATACATCTTGATAGTCAGGTGTAGCTCAGTTCATGTCCATTTAAATTTTTTGTGCGTTACGAGTAAAAAGCTCTCCAGGTTCATTCCTTTTTCATTGCATCACCCACAATGCATTTGCCAAACACTTGTGCTTTTTTTTGGACATTTGTCTAAAGTACTCTGGGACATACAAAATGGTTATTTAGTTGTAATATTGTTTGTTAATCAATCAAAGTTTATTTATATAGCACATTTCATACAAAATAATTTCAAGGTGCTTTAAGGTAAGTCAGAATAAAAAACAGTTAATAAATAATGCTTTTATAAAATGTATGAATTACATGAAGTAAAGATATAAATGAAAGAAAATGAAAGAAAAAAATTATAATAATAGAAATTTAAAACAAAGGGGATAAAATAAAATTAATATTAAGACAATTTGAAGAACATTTTTCATAACGCCTGGCTAAAAAGGTGTTACAAATCTTTTTAGGGGACAGAATGTGTCTCTCAAATGTTTAACAGATGGAAAAGTTTTATAGCCTAAATATTGACTGATATTGACTGATGGTGAAGGCCTACTGAGAAGGTTTTTGTTGAATATCGAGCACATAAGACCTACTAGATCACAGCACGTGTTTCAGCTGACTCCTAAGCACCTTCCCAGTGTAAAGCTGGTTTACGATTAATGTTGTACTTAAACATCGACTATGCATGCGGCTTTGAATAACAATTTTGGAAAAAAGCTTACAGACAGTTAAACCATAAACAAATCCCCTAGTATTTCTTTGGATAACAACAAAAACACAATTTATAGCCAGATTATGCCACAGATAGCAAGTTAGTTATGCAAATGCAACTTTATGTGCCTGAATTAAACTGCCCAAAACAATGAATCAGAACAGGACATCTATTCCATTTACTATAGTTCTTTGTTGTTATTTACAGGTAGAAAGATTTAAAGATCCATTTTGCAGTTTGAAGGCCATTGCATTGGTCGTAAAAGTGGTGTGGCCGGGCCAAAATGAGTCGCTGAAAGTTGAGTACTGTCATTTATGTGCCAGTCTGTGCCACAACGTTATCAAAAAACGGGATGTTTAAAATATTATTTTGGTAGTTTTTTGCCTATGATTATGATAGTAAAATTCCTTATTCTGAGGTGAATACTAACTCAGAGTATGTATTTTGGCCAATTTGGAGAATTTGTTATGTTTGCATTCCTACAGTAGAATCCTGCTATTATTTGCATTAGCTTAATACACTGTTTTTGAAATGGGAACATTTGTTTAGAGTCAGATTAGAATAAATTGCCATTCATTAAATTTCATAAATTGTTATTGTTATTAATTGGTAATCCTAATTTAGACATTAAATCTCTGTTGGTTGTGGGTTTGATTCCCACGTTCAGCAATTATTAAAAAGTATGAATAAGATTGCAGTCACTACCATAGTTTGCTTTGGATAACATTTGTTTTGTTAACAAGCATAAATGTAATCTGCAAATGTAACCCCTCACCTCTCCAAAATATGTTCTTATTATAATGAAATTAAAGTTTGAATAAATCTAATTTAGCCCAATCTTATCATTTATAAGGATAACCAAAGATCATTTTGTGATTCAACTCATTGGATGCCTGGTTTTAATCACTTCATATCTTGCCATTTGGCTCTATTAAAGG
Source organism: Esox lucius (assembly GCF_011004845.1). NCBI lineage: Eukaryota > Metazoa > Chordata > Actinopteri > Esociformes > Esocidae > Esox > Esox lucius. The sequence continues at coordinate 29,321,503 of NC_047588.1, read as the reverse complement.
ATTGTGTGTAACGTTTCAGTTATTTACACAATGTTGTACCTTATGGTTGAGGACTTCTATACTAGAGTCAATCTGCTTACTGTGCCATAAGGTGTAATAGATTATGACAGATATAAAAACAGGCATAATGATTAATGACTCCAGTTTTTCATTGTAGATGCAAGCACAGTATCTTTGGAGTGTTTGCTGTCAAACCATTATTTAGGCTACTCCTGGTTGACTGAGGACTATGCTCAACAATGCCTGTCAAATTGGCAAATGATCAGCTTAATAAATAAATCTTGAACGTTAAAATACTCCAGAAGTGATGATAAAATTCAACACTAGATAGGATTTACAACACCAAAATAGACGAATCGACATGCAACTCGAAATCCCCTAATTATGTTTTCATCCTTTTCTGAAGGTTCTTCTAGTCCCTGGTAACTTCATTACTTGGTGTTACAACGCATCATGTAATGTTTAAAAAAAACTTCTCAGAAGGATTACTTTTATTAATCCAGTAAAGTTACAGTTTTGAGTTGGTGGCAGCTCAGTTGCCTTTAGGTGTTTCAAAGCACTTCATTTTAACAGTGTCCAGTTTATTTGTGTATAATATTTTTTTTTCTTTTAATCTGCAATTATCCTTGGGATATTTTGTAACCTGTCATATTTAGAAGAAATTGTTCACTTTTCATTATAATTATTATTCCATTCTATTAGCTTCCAAAATGAAATGAGTCATATCCCCGGCTGATCCCTGTACGATTACAGGTTCTGATGAAATCAGGCACCATGCAAGTACCCAGAGAGCAGCATAAAGATCTTGTTTTCCGTTCTAAACATGGCAATGTTATCTGCAAATAGCTGCGGTGAACCGTCAAAGCAGTCAGAATAAGAATCTTTATAGAAAAAGCCAGGGTGAATAGAAATGTAATTGAGTTATTATGTATTTTTTAGACCGCTCAGTTGAAAGAGGTTCAAGATAGGTCATTTAAAAGATGACTATAATGCAAAAACCCCTATGGAACGTTTTATGAAAGAATAAGTCAGTAATGAATGACAACCACACTCCATAATATAGCGAATATTAACAGGATTTTGCTCAGCTTGTGTCTCCGCTCCAACAGTGGAATAATCCTATGCTAATTACAGGTTTGGGATGTTTACAAACAGTTGCTGAGCGCTGTTCGCGTGTGTACGTGACCCTTATTTCTCTCCTCTTTTCCCTCTGTCTCACAGAATGGATCTATATTGACGGTCTTCAGTTTCACACACACACACACACACACACACACACACACACACACACACACTACTCGTCAGCCACCCATATGCGCATATGGTTTGTAAGTGTGTCTGTGTGTGTGTGTGTGTGTGTGTGTGTGTGTGTGTAGCTGTGGTGTTTGCCTGTGAAAACTAACAATTGTAGCATAGCAGCAGTTTGAGTCCATATGCTGAGCTCCGTCAAAACACAGGGGAGAGGTGTGGTGTTAATAATCACTACTGACAACACAATTAGGATTCACCTACATGCATACAACGAGTTCACACACTGAAAGAGCTAGGCTGCTGGTGGGAAACTGTCTGTGTTTAAACAGTGTGCGTGTGCGCCTGCCTGTATGTGTGTGAGACCCCTGGATGTGATTTAAGTGATTTCGACATGAACACAAGACTGCTAGGGTGGTATGGGGGGATGTTGACAAAGAGACTGCATTGTCATTGTTCAACCGGTAGAAACGGACACATTCGTTTTACTTGCCTGACTGCCGGTCTTTTTAGCGTACCAGTACTCGTACACTCGTACATTTGCGGAGGAGTCTGACAGTCTTTCGGTCGTCAACGATGAACGTTCTTTCGTTAATGAGCTTGGGGAGAAGATTTGATCCTGATTGTATCATCCCTTCAGCAATCACAACAATTAATCATATAGGAACTCCGTGATCTCGTGCCACATCGCATCATTTGCAGGAGCATTACCAGGATTCTCGCAGACAGCCTTTCGTATAACACAACGTTAAATGCTCTATTTAAAAAACAACTCAACAGAACAGTTGGTATCCAGTTGCAGAACAATAGTTTTTGTTTAGTTAATCCTAATTATGCAGAGAACCAAACAACAGGGAGAGGACAGTAGGTGAAGATGAGGGAGAGAGAATCAGAGAGGGCCGAGACAGCAAGTAGGGCTTTTAATAGACTATATCCATTCACGCCAATAAACAGGTCTGGAAGCTTTTAAACATAGTCCTGTCAGTGGCAGGGAAACCAACAGGGAGTGTGTGTGTCTATGTGTGCGTGTGTGCACAGCGTCTTTGTGTGTGTTTGTTTGTGGCCATGGTAATTATGGGTAAATTGTGAAATTGCTAAGTGAATTAGGACCTTGTTACTATAGGGCTTTTATCAGAAAGCGAAGCTTGGACTGGGGAGAGAGACCAGATGGGAATACCGTCAGATGTGTGTGTTTCTGACTAAACTATATAACAGGGACAAAATTGTTAGGGAGTTAAGGTTGGAATTAAGGTTATGACCCCAGCAGACTTTGGCATCACATGGCACATTTAACCCTTTGTCTTGCACATTCGAAAATGGTGAGCTCACATAATTCTAATCTTTCATTTAAAAAAAGAGGGGAAGAGAGGGCTGGGCAGTAATATTACCCTGGGATAAAGGGAGGTGTGCGAACGTCTGACCAATCACAGTATGCAAACTTAAGTGACACAAAAGAAAGCTAGAAAATAAAGTGCAAACTTTTCGAAATCCCGCAGTCGAAGCACAACCCACCCTGTGAAAAAACATAACCAAAACTACACAATCCATGAAGTATAAATTAAGCTATTGCCATTAGCGGTTAGGTTTTGGAATTAGGGCTAGGTTAAGTTTATGCATACATGTCAGGTTATTGAGGTTATGGTTAGGTTGAGCGTACAGTTAAGTTTAGGGTTAGGGTAAGGCTTATGATTAGTAAAAAAATAATAATCCCCCCAATTTAGATAGCTAAGTAAACATTCATCTGCCTCATTCACCTGGTTCTCACTTATGTATATTTGCTTGCTTTCAGTCTCATATTGCTCTAATTTCAATGTTTTCTCTCCATTTCTTTCAGTCAATTTTTCTCCTTCAGTCTCTGTCTGTCTCTTTCGCTCTGGCCATCTGTCTTTCCCTGTCCATCTCTATTCCTCTATCCCACTCTGTCCATCTCTATTCCTCTATCCCACTCTGTCCATCTCTATTTCTCTATCCCACTCTGTCCATCTCTATTCCTCTATCCCACTCTGTCCATCTCTATTCCTCTATCCCACTCTGTCCATCTCTATTCCTCTATCCCACTCTGTCCATCTCTATTTCTCTATCCCACTCTGTCCATCTCTATTCCTCTATCCCACTCTGTCCATCTCTATTCCTCTATCCCACTCTGTCCATCTCTATTCCTCTATCCCACTCTGTCCATCTCTATTCCTCTATCCCACTCTGTCCATCTCTATTCCTCTATCCCACTCTGTCCATCTCTATTCCTCTATCCCACTCTGTCCATCTCTATTCCTCTATCCCACTCTGTCCATCTCTATTCCTCTATCCCACTCTGTCCATCTCTATTCCTCTATCCCACTCAGTCCTTCTCTATCTGTCTTCTTTGCTCTGCCTGTCTCTCTTTCTCTCCCCCATAGTTTCTCCAGGTGTTTCTGTCGGAACGATCTTTCTATACTGGCACTTCTCTGTCACTGCGGTTTTCTCCTTCCCCCTATCTCTGCCACTCTCACCTGCTTCCCCTCCATCTGGCAAAATGTCTTCCCTCTTGCCTCTCCCTCTGTTTCTCTCTCTCTCTCTCTCTCTCTCTGTTACTTTTTTTTGTTAGTACCTCGCTTTTTCCCTCACCATCACCCTCTCCTGTTTCTGTCTGCCCTTCCCTTTCTCTTAATATCAGTTGGATAACTGGGCGATGCATCTTCATCCTCTGCTCTTCATCTTCTTCCTGTTCCTCCTCCTACATATCATCAGCCCTGAGTGAAAGATACAGTTCTCCACACTCCTCTGTCCATCCCTTGTTTTAATTGCTGTTGATTCTCTGCCACTTTAGAGTAATTATTTTGCAGGTATAAGAGCAGGTGCTTTACTTTAGCATGTGTGTGTGTGTGAGACAGTTTTATAGGTGTGTGTGTTTGTGAGTGCACAGGCTTTTACGAGGGATCCCTATGCTTGGCTCTAAATCCAGTTGAGTCTGTGTGTGGGTGTTCTGAATACCAATAGTGCTGCTATTAGACAAAAGAGGATGAGTGTGTGTATGTACGTATTTCTGTGAGACTGACATAAGTAGGTACGTACTGTACTGCTTTTTTTTAAAAGCCCTTATATATTGTTGTGTTCTGCTATCAATGGGAGAGTCAGGCCAAAGGTCTCTGCTATGCCTTGTGTGGGATTGGTGAGACCTGGCTAGCTCCAACAGTATCGCTTACACTGCTTACACTGTGTGGGAGAGACCTGGCTAGCTCCAACGCTATTTCCAATGCTACTGCTTACTCTGTGTGGGAGAGACCTGGCTAGTTCTAATGTTATCGCTAACATGACTGCTAACACTGAGTGGAGAGACCAGACTATCTTTAATTTTATCGCTAACACTACTGTTTACACTGAGTGGAGAGACCAGGCTCTCTTTAATTTTATCGCTAACACTACTGTTTACACTGAGTGGAGAGACCAGACTCTCTTTAATGTGATCGCTAACAGTAGTACTGCTGACTAGAAGTTGACACAGTAGTGACTTTTCAATCCTGTCCACTCTAATCCTGTAACTATTTTTCCCTTACTGTCCAGATCCTGGAAAAGGTATAGAATTAACCAACTTTCTTGTCCTGTTTTGATAAAAATGACTCCTGTCCAGTACTCATTTCTGTTTGCAAAAACAACAATCAGTGGTCTTAGCAGTGAGATCACAAACATTAAATTAATATCCCTAAATGAAAAAATATTATTAGATATTTTTCTTCGCAAAATTAAATCATAGTAACATTTTTACCACTAACAGCTCCAATCATAATTTGCAACAATGCTGTAATGGTAGTTGGAGAAAATAAGGTTTTCTATGTTAGCTATGTTTTAGCAACTGTATTGTAGATGGAGGGTATGGTGTGAATGATGAGAGGAAAAGGATTAACTAGTATCTCTTGGTGGCATCAACCCAAAAGATTAACCTAGCTGAAACCTACCTAGCTAACATTAGGCAAATTGAGAACACAGATCTTTTAACTATGAGTTTTCAAACCTTCAACTCCATTCAGATTATTAGCTGAATGGCAAGGTCCTCATTTTTACTTTTAGTTCAGTCATTGTGTTTACAGTTTTTTTCAGTAACTTTGGTACTATTGTCAATAGTATGGTACACATGTTTCAAAATGACTCTTTGAACTCCTAAAGGAAATATGTTACACTTTATTATATTAATTTCACATTAGGCTCTTACTATGCATTACCCATCACAGTTGACAGAAAATACTTTTCATAATTTCTTTACCATACTCAAAAGTGTGATCAATGAAGACATATTTTACAATAATTGATGAAAAAAAGTAAGAATTGCCATTTGTACTTGCATTTGCCTCATCGCTCAACTATTCATTTCCCACTTGTACATACATTTACTTAATACTTGTACATTTTCTGCCCTCCCTTATCTGCCTTCATTGCTCATTTTGAATTGCACATATATACACTCCACTTGGAACACACTATACTTAATACTTGTACATTTCCTGCCCTCTTCTATTTGCATTAATTAGAACTGCATTTTGTTGTACTGTACTCGTCCTGTTCAATGACAATTAAGTTGAATCTAATCTAACATGTTTCTTTGTCTAATCAATTGTAACAAACACTATCAGAGATAAATAAAATAAATGTCAATGTTCAGCACACACTACACTAATCATAATTTTGCCATGCACTGCGAGAAAAATATTTTGGCATGGCAAATCCAAACCTGACATTGATCACCAGTCGAGTTATTTGGACACAGTCGAGTTTAAGCCCAGTAGAAACCTGCTCTATCAAAAAATATGTACTTGTGATGGTTCACAGCAGTTCTGTTTGTAGTTTTGACCTTGTCCATGGGCTGATTTACTCCTCTGCCTTGCTGTCTATCCTGCTCCATGTTGAAAGACATTGCCAGTATTCACATGGTTACCAGTTGTGGTACAACTGTGGATGGCCATCATGTCCTGTTTAGGACAGTATTGTATCGTACATAGGCAATGCAGTGGTCTTTTGTGGCTCACACTACCAACATCAAGACTGTGGGTTGGAATCCCACAGAGGTCACATATACATTTATGGCTTTAGAGTGGTGATTTTGTCATTTTCAATCTGAACATAGCAGACAAAACAATGTAAAATACATACAGTATCTTCACCAAATGGTTAAGTGGTGATCAATTAGGAACAATGAGCATATGGATAGTAAATGTCAATGTCAGATGTACTTAGAGTTGTGAAAAAGGTTATTTTTTTCTGTTTGATCTGAGTGGTGAAATATTATCACATACTTGTGTGGATGGTATCAAAGAATCTGAAATAAACTGTAACTGATTAGCCAGATATCTCTTAATGACTGCCACATGGAGACTGCTGCACACCTGCGTTTAGTCTAGGGGTGATTGGACAAAAACAGTTACTAGCTTCGCATGTCAATTCATCTAATTACGTCTTTTTTACTGTTTTAACAGAAAACCTCAAAATGCATGTTTTAACTAAGAACATTTCTGTTGGTCATAATCCTAATAATATTTAAAGCCCGCTAGTTGGTCAGTCAAAACACTACTATACTGACGCCAATAAACAAGCTGGTACCAGCTCAATGGCGTGATCTCCATCTAAACAACTATTATCAGGTAAAACAAGTGATCCTGTTTTGTCCTGTTCCCAACTTGACTACACATTTCACTCCCATTTCTGAAGGTAATCCCTGTAGGAGTCCTGTTTGACTGCCTACACTTTGGGAGAGACCTGGCTTTCTTTAACGCAATCTCAAATACTACTGCTTACATGGTGTGGGAGAAGTCTACCCCTCTCCCTAACTCTGCTGTGGTGTGGAGGAGACTTGGCCAGCTCTAACGTTATCGCAAACACTACTCCTGTGTTGAAGAGAACTGGCTACTGCTAGCTGTATTGCTAATACTAATGCTGTCTGCTAGAGACCTGGCTAGCACTAACACGATTGTTGACGCATCCTGTATTCCTGTTCTCTATTGACTGTGTTGTTACTGTAAGCACTTATTGAAGCTACTTGGTTCAGTGCTCCCACTCTGTTTGTTTCTCTGTGATCTGTGTGGGAGAGTTACTACTAATGCTAAGTCATTGTTCAGTTCTGTTTTGTGGGTGAAAGGAATGTATATGATGTCTGTGTTTCAGAGGGAGGGAGGTGAGCGGGAACCAGGGAGAGAAAGATGTGTGATGTGGGGGTTTTAGGGCTGTCTTAATGAATGTTTCTCTACTGCAGTTAAAACGAATTCTGTGTCACTTCCCGAGAGAGAGAGAGAGAGAGAGAGAGAGAGAGAGACAGAGAGAGAGAGAGAGAGACAGAGAGAGAGAGAGAGAGAGAGAGAGAGAAATAAATAAAGGGATAGACAGAGAGGGATGTAGGAGGAAAGAATGAGAAATTGGATGATGGGTAATTTTCTTCGCAACTTTCTTCCTATCACATGCATGTGTCTGTATGCGTTTGTGTGTATGTGTGTGTGTGTTTACGAAAATGTAGAAATCTCACCGATATGCATATACCTCGACATAAAATCACTTGTACCTACACACGTACACCCACGCACACACACACACGCACGCACACAGACACATGCACACACTCACACACACCCAGAGTGAAGAGAATGTGGTTTTACCAGGACAATCTTTGTCTTCACCTCACAGAGATTCCTCAGGGGAGTACATTGTTACTTTCTCACAGCCACGATCAAATAAACTGGAGTGGAGAGAAGTCTCAAAGACACACACAGGCACATACACACACACACACACACACACATACATACAGGCACACACAAAGATGCACACACAGTGAAGAATGACAAATGTCTACCTAGTATTTCTATTATATCATGCAGCCCACTATCACTAGACAATCACTGGCTGTCAATCTAAAGTTTACTCTTCCTCTGTAAAGCTATTCACACACGCCTGCACGTACGCACATTCCCTCACACTTTTCGGAGACTCTTCTGTAATAAATCCCCCCTCTTTTCAGTGGCTTTGGAAATAATTCTGTACCTGTCATAAATTAAACATGATTGATTTTAGAGAGAGGCTGAGAGAGGTGTGCAGAGGAGATGGAAAATGATGGAGAATGAAACAGGAGAGAGGTGCAGGGAACCAAAAGGGAGAAGATGAAAGAGAGGTAGAGACAGGAGTTGAGAGAATGTGAATGAGAGGATATAGAATGAGTGAGAGGAGCTAAAATGAATGAGAGAGATGTTGTTTTTACGTGACAATTTATTTAGATGAATGCATCATTTTTTCTAAATAATGTAAATGGGCGAAAATGGCAATTGTCACCCGACACCTTCTGAGGTAACTTGGGACAGTTTTCTGACCAATACTGCCTGTGGCTCCTGAGGTCTCTGGTGATATCTAGTTCCCTGTGTACTGGAGTGGAATGGGCAGTGATGGAGAAAGTCTGCTTTTGTAGGTCCTTCCACGAAAAAAAAATATTTGGGAAGCAACTAAAAACGTCTCTCTCTGGCACCAAAAAAATTCTACTATCTCCAGCAACAGCACTTTTTTCGAGAGAGATCGCCATGTTAGTTACCAGGTAAACTACATTGTCAGGGATTTTATATGCCTTCCAGGTCATTGGTCTGGCTAAAGCGCTGCACACGCATTTAGCAAGACACGTTGCTGGAGTGAAATGAAAATTGTATTTACTTGTCATGTTAATGTTATTTAAATTAAATTGTGTCCATGACAACTGATGTAGTCTGAAAAGGCTCGTAGAACGAATGAAAAGGAGATAATGAAGGAGAAGGAGGGAATGGTTGAATGGAGTGCTGCTGTGAAACGACTGGCTCTTATCTGCTCTCTCCAACACAACAGCTGACACCACTCACTATACTACATATAACCTGTCACCAAGGGAGAGAAACAGAGACAGAGACTGTGAGACAGCGACTGTGAGACAGCGACTGTGAGACAGCGACTGTGAGACAGCGACTGTGAGACAGCGACTGTGAGACAGAGACTGTGAGACAGCGATGGTGATATTCCCACAACACTGTACATGGCTAATCATACCATTTTGAAGTGCCTTTTGCCTTTTGAAACTTTTGCGTGTGTGATGTTGACTTTGATTGCTATTTTTTATTTCATCTTTCTTTTTTTTATCTTTCACTTGCTTTGACAATGTAAATAAATATTTCCCATGCCAGTAAAGCCTGCACATTTAATTGAACTGTTCTGAGAGAGACCTTTGACATGGAGAGTGAGGTTATATAGAGTGCCTGGTTCAACCACACACGCACTATGGGTGAGGAATAGGAACACGGCATGTGTGTGTATGTGTGTATGTGCACAAATGAGTGTGCACATTTTTTTGGTGTGTGTGTGTGTGATTGACAGCACTAAGCAGTGCGTTGGGCTTATCCTAGTCACCCAGGGCTACGCTGGGTGAATCCCCTGTGTCCTCCTAGCATCACATTTCAACACGTTAGCATATCAATACGCAGCCTTAGTATTTAATGCATTCACACTGAGGCCAAAACTGCTAGAGCGCGCGGTCCTGCTAGCATCGCCATCACCCCTTTCTAGACAGCTATTCAACTGGGAGTCGGTGCTATCACAGTGTGAGGACAGACGGCCAGGAGTTGAGAGAGTCGGTATAGGAAAATGATGGAAACAGAACTACAACTCCCATGTCACGTTAGTAAGCCATGTCATGGCTGTGCTATTACCAGGAGGTGTGCGACGGAGTAGGGGGAGCAGAACAGTGAGAGTATTGAGGGGCTGAAGAGTCCCGCTCCGTCATGGGTGAGATGACAGTGGCTGCTTTGCACACACACACACACAAACACGCACACACGCACACACACAGCCTGAATCCATTGTGTCTGGAAAGGGATCTGAATGGCCATCAGACAGCGGCAGGACGAGTCTGCCTCAGAGCACTGGGTTTGTCGTTTGTAATTAGAGCAGAAATGAGGGATGCTGTTTTCCTTCCTCTCCTGTTCCTGGGGTGACGGCTGTCGGAGGGCATCGACAGACGGGTGACGGGACACGTACTCTTGACAAGGCATCAGGGCTGAGTTTGATTTCATTAAAAGTGGAGTTTGTCAGTTGGACTGTGATGTGCTGCTCTGAATGCTGAACAGATGTTCCCAGGTTTCTGTGGCTGTACGACTCAATCCCTAATGACCCGCATTTTCTCCTTGTTTTTACTTCCCCTGAACACTGAGCTTCTCCCAGAAACCCTCTCCAACTGCCCACGCGTCCGTACCGGAGGTTGACGGTGACACACACTCACAGCACTGACAGTGTGGTGGTAAATACCTGTCCCTCTCAGTATGGATGGTGCTCTCTCTGATGTCCCATGGCTTTGTGGTCACGCTCCATTCACGTTAATGTACACCAATCTGATCCAGTCACGCTCACTAAACTCTACTAGAGAAAGGGATGCCAAAGGAGAGGAGAGAAAGGTAGGAGGGGAAAAAGAGGTGCGGAGAAGGGGAGGTGTGGAGGGGAGAAGAGATGGGGAGGAAAGTAGGGGAAGAGAGCGTGGGCCAAGAGGGAGGAGGTGAGGGAGGATGGAATGAAAGAGGGAATAGATGAGAAAAAGGATAGATGGAGCCACGGGGGATGAGAGGGTGAAGGGGTGTGGTGGGGGAGAGGGTGAAGGGGTCAGGGTAGAGAGGGTGAAGGGGGGAGGCTGAAGGGGGGAGGGTAGAGAGGGTGAAGGGGGGAGGTTGAAGGGGTCAGGGTAGAGAGGGTGAAGGGGGGAGGCTGAAGGGGGGAGGGTAGAGAGGGTGAAGGGGGGAGGCTGAAGGGGTCAGGGTACAGAGGGTGAAGGGGGGAGGCTGAAGGGGGGAGGGTAGAGAGGGTGAAGGGGGGAGGTTGAAGGGGGGAGGCTGAAGGGGGGAGGTTAGAGAGGGTGAAGGGGGGAGGTTGAAGGGGGAGGGTAGAGAGGGTGAAGGGGGGAGGTTGAAGGGGGGAGGGTAGAGAGGTTGAAGGGGGGAGGTTGAAGGGGTCAGGGTAGAGAGGGTGAAGGGGGGAGGCTGAAGGGGGGAGGGTAGAGAGGGTGAAGGGGGGGTGAATGTAGTTTGGGGGTGAGAAAAACCTAATTCCTGAGGTATTGATGTATTCAGATGGTAAGTGTGTGTGTCTGGCCCTGGTCTGAGCGCATTGCCATAGTCCCCTTTGATAGTTGAGCAGAACAAAAACCCACTGCGCCGGTGTGTCTGTGAGTG